>NC_138183.1:223204845-223393951 GCF_964194105.1 Spermophilus citellus | reverse complement strand
AGCATTAGGCTGCTATTTAGACATGTTAAATAGTTTGGGAGTTTTAATGGTGTTTACCCAAAGTGCTATGAGAAGCCTAAAGATTGCTGAGGGCAATTACCACATTAGCAAAGAAATAGAGCAACAAGGCTTCTCCCCATCATTGCTCAGGCCTGGGGATTTATTTTATTTTTCTATATTTAGTTTTAATTATTATTTATTTATTTAGTTAGTTAGTTACTGGAGATTGAACCCAAGGGTGCACTTATAACTGAGCTACATCTCCAGCCTTTATCTATCTATCTATCTATCTATCTATCTATTTATTTATTTATTTATTTATTTTTGAGACAGCATCTTGCTAAGTTGCTCAGACTGGCTTTGAACTTGAGCTCCTCCTGCCTCAACCTTCCAAGTAGCTGGGATTATAGGTGCACATCACTGTGCCTGTTCATTCTGGGGAATTTTATAAATTAGTGTGACAATGAATTTTCAATTTGGTGGACATTGACCCTTTTTTTGGTCTTAAGGCTTTGTTTTCTGCTTTGCATCTGGGCCTTGTGGGAAATGATTTAAGCACTCTAGGGAAGGATCAGTTCTCATGCCAATCTCAGGTTAGTATAAAGAATTCTCCCAAAGCTACATGACAGCAAGCTGGTAAGATTTCTTTGAAAAAATGAACCTGCTTCACCACATTTATTTCCAGAGATGTGAAAGTTCTTCTGATAGTCCTGGAGTTCTGGAAAGTCAGTAAGCTCCAATCGCCTTAGTAGAATTCTCTTTGGCTTTCAGTAATGAAATATTCAATCCTGTTAGGATTTCACCAAAGAAAATAGAAGTACAAGAGTGACATAATGCTAAGTGTAAAATTAATTAACAAAATTCAGAGAGTTCTGATGTAGTATCTCTCTGCTTCATTTTGCTCATTAACCTCTCTCAATCCCCAGCTTGCTCAGCATATGGTAGAAAGTCAATAAACAGTCCTTGAAGATCAGCCTTAACTGAACATAGAGGTTCATTTAAAATGCCCAACTCTGTAAGGGCATTTGCTATGGTTTGGATGTGAGGTGTCCCTCAAAACTCATATGTGAGACAATGTAAGGTTTAGAGAAATGATTGGATCATAAAAGTTTTATTCCAATCAATAAATTAATCCCCTGATGGGGATTAGCTGAGTGGTAACTGAAGGCAGGTAGGGTGTGGCAGAAGTAGGTGGGTCCCTGAGGACCTAGCATTGGGGTATAAATTTTGTATCTGCCCAGTGGACTCTGTCTCTGCTTTCTGATCATGTGACCTGCTTCCCTCTGCAACTATGTTTCTGTATTGCCAAGATGTTCAGCCTCACCTTGACCCTGAGGAATTCACCCTGCTGTCTATGGATTGAGATATTTGAAACTGTGAGCCTCCAAATAAACTTTTCTTCCTCTGCAGTTGATCTGGTTGGGTCTTTAAGTCAGAGCAGTGAAAAGGCAGATAAAACAGGGGTTGTGAAGCAGAATACATCTTTAAAATTTCATCTACTTGGAATTCTGAAATCTGTTTTTTTCTGTTTGCTACAAATCTTAATCACCTTGTATAAAATAGGCTATTTTATTTTTTATCAGCTTCTCTTTTCACTACCACTAATGATAACTCATATCTATCTTTGAAGTATATATTTTCTGATATTCTCCTTTAAAATTTCCCTTCATATAATATTTAAAGGGGATTTCAAAATTTGATCTCTTTCATGCTGAACCTAGGCTGAATAAATGTTGTAACTATTTAGATTTAGAGATAGCAAAAGAGATTTGTTACTTGGAACTCAAATTGTAGGAAGGAAATGCGAAATGATAACTTATGAAGGGTCAGTTTTACTTTTTGGATGCAATACAGTCCACTAGGTGGCATCTCAGCACACAGAAAGCTGGATTCAAGTGCTAGAGAGAAATCCACTATCCAGTTTTAAAAATAGGTTTTAAATTGCATTGAACTATATGGTTGTAATAGTATTGAAACTCTCAGCATTTGTGAACTGGAAAATTCAGTGGTGAAGGAACTATGTTTCTGTATTAGATAAGAGATGTTCTAATAGAATCCCGCTGCTCTTTCTGATAGAGTACTGTTCTGAAATTGCATCCAAGGATGGAAGAGTTGGTACAGCGGCACCCTGTCAGGTAGCTCCAGTTGCTGTGAGGTGTGATGAAAAGACATATAAATCAGAAAAAAAAAATTGTGACATGCAGGGCATCTAAATGAAAAATTATCAGGCTACGTGGTGTTACTTTGGCCTGATTTAGAAACACAATAAGTGCCTTTGTCTTAGTCTCTATGGGGCCACTATCATGGAATACCACAGACTGGGGGGATATTTATAATGAACAGATATTCATTGGCTCACAGTTCTGGAAGCTGGGGAGTCCAATACGATGGTGCCAGCATCTGCTGAGGGAGTTTTGGCTATGTCATCCCGTGGTAGAAGGTGAGCAAGAGCCACAGCCAGAGCTAGAGTACAAGCAAGCACAAGAGGACCCCTGCACTTGCCCTTTTATGTTAAGATGGGTTGGGTCTTAAATGTCCCCCAAAGGTTGTGTGTTCTCCAGTCTGTGATGCTGTTGGGAAATGGTGGAGACTTGAGAAGAACTGTGTAGCAGAAGGAAGTGAAGTCATTGAGGGTGTCAATGACATTGGGACTTTGGCCCCTTCCTCTCTCTTTTGGCTTCCTGGCTGCCATGAGGTGAGCAGCCTCCCATGCCACATGCTCCTGCTGCCATGACGTCCTGCCTTGCTGTAGGCCCAAAGCCACAGCCCCTGAGCAACCATGGACAGAAGTCTCTGAAACCATAAGCCAAAATAAATCTTTCTACTTTTTAAGTTGTTCATATCAGGTGTTTTGTCACAGTGACAGAAAGTGGAGCCCTCACGACCTGGTCACCACCCAAAGGTCCCCCCTCCCAATACAGTTACAAGACAATTTAATTTCACCATGAGTTTAGGAGGGGGAGGACATATATTCAAAGCATAGTGGCACTTCTCTAGCATTTGGCATTTCTGGGTTCAGGAAATGGAGGCAGTTTGGATGAGAAAAGGAAGCACCCAGAACAATCCCTCCTCCCGTGTGCACACATCTATGAATGTCAAAGGACAAAGATTCTCTGCTCGACTGAAGTCAGCTCAGGCTCCTGGGAGCTCTTTTTCAGCCAAATCTCTACTTTTAGACTTCTGTGTCTATCTCTGCATGGTCCAGTTTTAGCCAGAATCCTGCTAGGTCAGTTTAGTCATTCTCCAAATTTGGTCAGCTTCCGTAATCTAATAGGGTTCCTCATCCTCTGCCATCCCCCAGGTGATGTCTTATCGCCCTGGTCTGCTTCAGCAAGAATCCTGTTGGATCTGTTTCGCCACTCTCCCTCTCTTATCGCTGGTGTTTCCTCTAATTTTCCATCCACTGACCCTGACCCTGACCCTGGTTCTTGGATATAAATTCCCACTTTTCCTTGTAGTTGGAGTGGAGCCCAATCTCTCTCCTCCACTGCAAAACTTTATGACAGTCGTCCCTGCACCTATCACCATGGTCCTGAATAGTGTGTCTTACCATCCTTTAACTAGACTAATTTTTTTTAAACACAATCTCTCAGCTGTGGTTTATTCTCAGCTTACTCTGTTGGAATACCCATCCTTTTGGGCAAGAATACATTTTCTAAAGATTTTCTGCCATCTTTCAAACTTAATAAAATCACTTTCTAAGCTATATGCATTATGAACTGATATTTATCATTTTCATTTAATAAAATTTCAGTTCCTAAAAAATTAGACTCTTAAGATCCTCTATCTTTCATAAAGTCTTTTTTGGCTTCCAAGGCCTGGGTAAGCTGCCTCTCCCATGTGTTCCCATAGCACCCCGTGTTTCTGTCTTCATCACCCATTTTACACAGTATTATAACTACCTCTTCAACACTTGTTTCCCTGTTGAACTGTGAGTTCTGTGAGGACAGAGAATATAGCTGTCTTGCTCACCATCATATCCCCAGGGGAATGCATAGCTGTTGCCTGGTATTTGAAAAAAATATTGCTACATAAACAAAAATTAAATTCCAGGGAAGAAAAAGGAATGCATCGTTCTCTAACCTAAAAGCCTTAAAGCATTTGCAAGGACCCCTCTAAATATCATACAATTCAAAGTTATTCCCCTTCTGTATTTTCACATATTCCAACCTCTATTGTGACCATATTCCTGCCTTTGTGTTTCATATCACTACCAGGGGCAAATAGTATTCAATAACTGCCATCCAGAAATAACTCTTGGCTATGCAAGACAAATCAAATGTATTCGAATAAATTAACGTTCATCAATCAACAGTAGATATGGGAACAAAACTCTACAGGAAATATTTAGACCTTTCCCCTAACTAGGGGTATCCCCAAATGCACCATAATATATCAATATTTCTTCTCATTTTTCTTTAATTAGATACCTATAGATGAATGCACAGGAAACAGTGTACATTGTACGACAAAGTTTTTCATATTTTTTTGTCACAAAGGGCAACCTTGCAAACAAGACTGGTGCTTCTGGCAAGAAAATTTTATAAATGAGAGTCTTTGTAGTAGAGGTCATGAGCTTAGGCTCTGGCATTATACCAACAGGCTTGGAATCCCAGTTCCACCACTTCCTGTCTTGAGATCTTGAGTAATTTACTTAACATTTTGTGAAGAAGGTTAAAAATAGCATCTATCTTACAGGGTTTGGGGGAGCATTAAATGAAATAGCATGCATAAGCTCTTAGCATAGTGGCTGACCCATGTAAGAGATCAATAAACATTAAATATTATTACCATTATTTTTATCTGAGTGGCTTTTCTTAGAAGTCCTTTGAAGTCTTTGACAGTTGGAATGAATATTCGATAAGTTTCCTCATATATCTTTGGGTTCTGTCCATCAGGTTCTGAAATTGTGGCTGTCAATAAGTGTAAATGTACCCCATGCATATACTAGCTTCAAGTATTTGATTCAGAAGCCCAAGAATGATGATCCATTTCCCTTTAACTTTGTGAGCTCAAGTTTTCTCTCTGTTATTTCTAAGATCAAATGTCCCTTCCCAAGTTTATTTATTCATTTATGTGTCCATTCAATGGGCATTTATTGCTAATTAGTAGGTATTATGCATCCATAGATTCTACTTTGGAAAGTGCAGTCCACAGGGAAAACTGAAGTGTGCACACACTCCTAACTTCATGAAGAGGTAGAAAGGAATAAGGGCTAGAAAGAAAGACAAAGCACAGTTGCTTTCAGAGAATCACTGTTATTCAGAACTTACATCTCAAGCTCGTATAGATGAGAGGTGCTAGTGAGGATCTAAGAAAAATGTGTGCCACTATTCTTGTGCTGAAGGAATTCAGGAACAGGAGAAAAAACTAGAGCCACTAGTGACTTAAGTCTATATCCCAGCAGTAACACTATGCCTGGCCCTCAACAGACCTTCAGTTGAATGAAACACCCCAAAGAATATTTGTAAAAACCAAACAATCAACAATGATAACCTCAAAACCAAAACAGGCAATCAAGTACACCATGCACCACTGGATGAAGATGCTTTGGGCTGAAGAAACAAAGCGACAGGCGCTGCCTTATCTCGGTGAGGAAGAAAAGTCTGTGTGGGTGGACATGTGGAGTTTGGCTTCCAAGGATTAAAGATGGTGTTCACCAGCCAAATAACTTAGCAAGGCCTTTGCTTAAAATGATGCTAAATTATCACTATTAATTCAGTTCATATCAAGATCAATTAATCAAGTGGCTATGATGATTGGGGCATGTATTTGATGCCGGGTGACACACAGACATAATGGAGATATACTACCTCTGTCTCCTGTCCCTAGGACATTGGAGTCAAGTGGTAGAGATGAGATGGGCAGAAATAGCCATATTACATAAAGTTTACTGTGACAAATCCTACAAAGGTAGAGAAAGCCAGAGTTGTGGAAGAATATAAAGGAGAAAGAGAGTATTTTTGACTAAGGATACTGACCAAGGCTCCGTGGAGGCAGCAAATTTCAACCAGGCCTCGAAGGACAGGTAAGATCTCCAAAGACGGTGCTGGCAGGAGAGCAAGTCAGGTGAAGCAGGAGCTGAGGCCCAGGTGCAGAGTAGGCGGGAGCGTCAAACCAGCTGACATGCATGCAGTCAAGTTAAGGAAGAACTTTTCAATATTTATGAAACCACAGAACCATTCTTGAAGTGAGATTCTGTGCAGACCTAAAATATTATTAGAGCAGACCCAGTCTGCTCTAAAATCCTGGCTGTTTCTGAGATCCACAGAACACAGTGCAAACCCCAGGGCTGGAGACCAGGGAAAGGGACTTGCCTGGAACGATAGCATGTAGCCCACTTTGGACATTTAAGAGTTGCTGTGACCCCTGGGGAAAACCAGGGGCTGTGGGAAGTTTCTGAACAGAAAAATGACAAGATCAGAGCTGGGTCAAAATAGGAAGAAACAACTTTATCTTGAAGCAATATAAGTTTATAGAAAGTTAATAAGAACATTGTATGTCATTATAAATCCCAAGAACTGTAAAAAGGGACCAAATTTTCTGTGCTGTTGTCCTGCAGGGGATCTTTATGACAGCCTCAGCTGTTTAGGATCTACTCCAGACTGGGACAGAGAGAAGAGGGCAGGTTTTGCATTTCTAGAAAGTGAGGTTTAGGGTGGTGTGGTCGAAAGTATGAATTTTGGAGGCATAGACCTGGGCTTGAATTCTGGCTTCCAACAAAGTTCTTCAAGTTTGAGCACCAATGTTCTCATCTGCAAAGTCAAGATTATTATTTCCACTTCATACAATTGTTGTGTTATAAATGAGGCTCTATATTCCAAGTGTTGAGCAATAGTTAGCACTCAGAACATGATTATTCTTTAAGACAAATTAACGAATTCCATTAAAGGGAAGAGTGGGGGCAGGTGTACCTAGCAGAGTCATTTGTACTAAAGTGGTTGCTTGGCTGGTGCAACCGCAGCCCTGCGTGAGACACCTCTTCCTTTTGGTGAGGGTTTCTGCCAGCGGAGGCCCATTACAGGTCCTGAACACATTTCTTGGTTTCATTCACACCCTCTTTTAATGGAGACCACTCAGGCTTTTCTCTCCCATGTACTGGTGACCTGCATAGCTGGTTTAGTGAGTTGAGCCGACAAAAAAGGACTCCTAGGCAACAAAAGAGAGAAATTACCTTGTCCGCACTATCAAGAAGCCTGCTTTGTGGGCACTATCAAGACAGATTGTGCAGCAAATTGGTGAAGGACCACACAGTGTGTCAGGATGCATGTACAGTAATTGAAAAGTATTGCTTGCACACTTTCAGTATCCAGCCAATCTCCTGGCAGACAATGGCATCAAGGGGTAAACTACACCATAAAGGGTGGATTCCAGCCGCATCCGGGGACAGATGTCATGCATGCACCCTGAGTATAGGAAGGGCCCGCAACCGCACTAATGGTTTCCAACAGAGATGATGTTCCTGTTTTCCATGAGGCAGAGACAAGAAAGGAGGTTTGTCAAAGGCAGCCTCTGTGCTCACATTTCCCAGTTTTAATTTGGCTCAACATTTTAAGCTTCATCGATGCCCACCTGGAGATGCATTGCTGGTGCTCATTCTGGTGCTTTGCAGGGGGATCCAGGGTCTCCATCAAGCTCTCCTGCTAATCCCCACCCTCAGGGCTTGAATTTTCTGTCATGCCTCCCACCTGATGGGTGGCTGCACCGTGTTTCCACCACCACCACCGAAGGAATGGTAAGCTGACTTTCAGAAGGCTGAGAGAAGACTTCGTTTTGCTTTATGAATTTGTTCACTTGGTGTCCTTGGCTTAGGCCTGAGTGGACGAGCTTTGATTGGATTTCAGACCTGAGATTGAGTTCCTATGAACTCCATTGAGAGCCAAAAGAAGAATGGAGTGACAGAGGGACTGCTGATCTTTGACCCCAGCCCATTGATGGCTTTTGTCATCACTGTTGGTGGCTGCTCTGAACAAGAATGCATTGTCTCTCCCTCTATTGTGGACTGGCCTTCACAGTCAGTCCTCACAGAATGTAACCTTTAATCAGGAATATGTTCTTCTACCCAGGGCAAAGGGTGGATGGGGAAGGCAGATGAAGCAAGTTAGCAATACTCCAGAGAGTCAGGCTTCAGTGGAGCCATTAGGGAAAATGATAATGTTAATAAAAATAAGAGTTAAAACCTAAGACCCATTGAATAGTTATATGTTAGACACTTACATGGGTTGTTTTGTTCAATCCTTTCAACTACTCCATGAAGTAGGCACTGTCCTGTTTCCTTTTCAGATTAAAAAAAATAAAATAAAAATCTGAGATTTAGTCTTTTTTTAGCATAGATAATAAGCTGGGTACACTTATGATTCTATAACTCAAACCAGGCACTGAATCCAGAGTCTGAGAATACAACCACCAGTTGCAAACCTCATAAATCAGGAAGGAAATTGAAAACCAAACTGTATTTAGAATCTTTTTTCAAAAATTTCCTGGATTCAGGAAGCGAAGGCAGAAGTGTGAGAAGTTTCCTTCCCACTGTCCATCCTGGTCAGGGCCCACGTCTCCAAAGCTCCTTCCTTAAAAGATTTCTAGATTTCCACGATCCTTTCTGTAATAATCATTTCACCCAAATTAGCTCAGGAGCTCTTCAAAACAAAGCTATTGTTACTTTTTCCACTTTGTAGATTAAAAGTTCAGTTTGGAAAGGGCTCATCTAAAGTCGCATTTCTGGTAAGTAACTGGTCTCAGAACAGCTGACAGAGTGATTTACATTTTCTCTGTGTAATATTGCCTGCCCCATTAAAGGTTGTATGATATGCTTTATCAGTCCATCAAGTATTCTGTAATTTTTGCTTCCTTTTTTGCATACTCCCATAGGAGAACAAAAATATTCTCATCAAATCTTAGTTTCTTAGTTTAAACAGACCCCTTTAACAAAAGACATATTTAAAAGAGAACAACAAAAGGAATTAATTAACATATATGTTTTACACATACGTGGGTGACACCCAGGGAACAAGCAGTAGCCAAAGAGGTGTCTTTGAATTCCAACTTACAGAGCATCTCCAACAAAGAACAGTACCTTTCAGAGAAGTGACAAGACCAAGGAAAAAGACCTTGAGTCTTTACAGTGGCAACTTGTGGGAACGCAAATAACTGGCAGATTAAAAACTAGGGAGTAAAATCTGTTACTGTGGCTTTCTCTGGTGCCATTTTCAGACAATAAGTATCTGAGGTCTCCAGTGTAAACATTTCATCTTTGTAAATCTATGTCCTGCATTTAGGCCACTAGAGAGAGGGTGGAGAGCTTTCAGGCATCTGCTTCTTATTTGCCTTCAATCCCAGTAATACTTTATATTTGGGGGTGGCATATTCTGGTCTCCCACACCCAGAAGTCCTGCTGTAGGCTTGTCAGAAGAATCAGTTATTATTCTTACTATAAAAGAGCTTGTAACCTAGTTTTGCTTAAGTCTTCTTTGCATAATAAACTATCATAACACTTGGACTGTGGGAGAAGTGCAGGGGAGTGTTATATATATATATGTGGGGGGGTTGTTTATATATATGTGTGTGTATATATATATATGTATATATGTGTGTGTGCATATATATATATATATATATATATATATATATATTTAAATTTTTTTTTAAATAGTAGCTGCCCCTGGCTCTTTGGGGAAGGTATCTCGTCATGACCTGTCTTCTTATAGTAGCTGTCTTGTCTTCTTTGTTTATTTTTTGTTGCTCTTTTCTTTAGGTTCTTTTGATTCTCCATGCTATGGGAGATCAAAATAAAAGAAAGCATTTCATGTTGAAAGTGGGAAAACATGTCTTATTTTTCTTTGATTATTGCCTAGGGCAGTGTTTGTTTGCCTTAAATCACATCAAGCCTGATTCCCAGATCCTACCCACTTTAGAATGGTGAAAAAATTCAATCTTGGTCATTACTGGCATCCTTTGACTTTTCAAAATAACATCCTACATGAAAATCTTCCATAGTTTGGAAAATAGGAAGGGACCAGAAGAAGAAGGGATTGAAGGACTTCTGACCTCTTATATAAAGCCAATAGAAACCCTGTGGGATAACATCTCCTGCATGCAAATTGTGAAAATGAAACTGACTCCGTGAAGAGATATTGTAGGAGTATGTGCATTTCTGACTCTTGGCTTTGGGAAGAAGTGAGAGAAATGTGTCTCCTAAGAATTACAAGCATAATTCCACACTTTACCAGATTTGGGCCTGAAAAACTGCAAAGTAAAAATGTAGTGTTTAAAGTGGTCTCAGGTAACTGTATCCCAAGATGTCTGGCTGAAAAATTAGAAACACTATTTACAGGATTAGACTTTAAACACGTGCCTCAGAGAATTAAGGAATATAAATAATAAAAAAATGAGCAAATACATAAGCAAATGAAGCACCATGATTGAAAATCAGTAGAAACAGTAAACTGTAGAATCTGACCTGTAAAGACTATAGATATGGGAGAAATCTGATATGGAATACAAAATAATATTATTTATTATGTTTGTAAAATAAAGAGAATAATGAAACTTTAGAGGAATGCAAAGAGATGAAATATAAACATCGAAAACATGGACAATAGATTGCTCATATTCAATAAATATCTTTTGAGTTCCTGAATCCTAATAGAAAATGGGAGCGAGTCAATATTTAGTAAGGTAATGGCTATCATTTTCCTAGAACTGGTGAAAGAAACCAATTATTATATTTAGAAAGCCCAGTAGATTTTGCATTGAAACTGAAGAATACCATAAACAAAGGGGAAATCTTGAATCTATTGAGAAAGAATAGACAAATGACCTATAAAGACAGGATCTTCAGAGTGATAACATACTTCTTAGAAAGCAGTACTAAAGTACTGAAAGAAAATCATGATCATTCTAGAATCTTGTGATCTTCCAAACTATACACTAAAAAAGTGAGAGTTATGTACAAACATTTTCAGGTAAATAAAGACAGCCTGTGCTACCAATAGATGATGCTCTCTCACTAAGAGAGACTTCTGAAGCGCTTTCTTTGGAGACAGTAAAAATTATCCCACAAGGAAGGTCCATGATGTCAAAAGTAATTGTTAGCAAAGAAAATACACAAATACAAAGAAATCGAAGGAAACCTTGGTGTATAAAGTAATAATGATGTTTGATCTGTTGGGTTAAAAGGAACAAAGGTCTGATGAAAATCCCAGAAAACAGCACTTAAGTCAAAAAGGAATCAAATCTGTGTTCTAAGCTCTTTCAAGTAACCCAAAGAAAAGTAAAAGTATTAATTATCTCTTGAAAAATTTTTATTTTGAAATTTACCGAAAAGTGGCAATGGTACCATGAGTAAATTTGTTCCCCGGAACTATTGGAAAGCAAGTTGTGGACCTAACGTCCTATCGCTCCCAAATACTTGCACGTGTGATCTTCCAAAGGCGAACAGTAAACTAGCGTGGGTGCATTCCTGCATCGAATCCTCATGCCTCACCACATGCTGCCAGCTGTCCCACTGCTATCCTTAATGGAAAAAGGATTCTGTTTGGAATCATATCGCATTTGGTTCTTGTCTTTTTATGCTACTACAACATCCACCCTCCCCCCAGACTTTCATAACTTTGACACTTGAAAATTACAGGCCAGTTATTTCGTAGAGTGATGTGTCCTTACAACTTAATGCGTCTTTAGCAGAAATAGCACAGATGTGATGCGGTGTCTCATTGGCTCCCGTCGGGTGGTGGTCCATTTCTAAAGATGCTAAATCTGATCATTTTTTTTTTCAAAGTTATATCTTCCAGGCTTTTTCATGCATTGTGGAAAAGTTAGGCTTTTTTTTTGTTCCTTTGTTAAAATATGTATTTGATGGAAAGTATAATGAAACTACATAAATGCCCTCTTCCTCATCAAATTTTCTGTGTAAGTATGTGTGTCATTTGAACTCATGCTTTTTTATTTCACTAAATGGGTTATCATCCATTATTTTCATTATTTGGAAGCTCAAAGTATCTTCAGTTTTATCAGTGAGAGCCCTGTCAGCTTGGTTTCTTTGTTGTTTTGAAATGTCCCCATCATTCCTGGAATTCTTCCTTACTTAATGGCATGAAAAAGATGTCCCAGGCTCATCTTGTTCTTTCTTCGCATCCCTCACAGGAAGGCCTCCTTCACCCTGCTCTGGCTCCAACCCCTAAGAAGCATCATCCTCATCCTGTCCAGAAGCTGCCCTGAGCTGCCTGGACATCAACTCCCCACCTGCTGCTTCCTCATAACGGCACTACCCCCCCTCCCTCTCTTGAGCTTCTATACCCTGAACCAGAGTCTGTCCTCATCCCCAGCCACCCTCACCACCTCCACCATGGGTACCTCTTTGACCTACTGTTTTAGTCAGATTTTTCGCTGCTGTGATTAAAGGACCCAACCAGCACAATTATAGAAGAGGAAGAGTTTATTTGAGGGCTCATGGTTTCAGAGGTCATAGTCCATAGAAGGACAGCTCTGTTCCTCAGGGCTTGAGGTGAGGCTGAACATCATGGTGGGGGAAAGAAGCATCTCATATCATGGTGATCAAAAAGCAGAGAGAGAAAGACTCCACTCTCCAGATACAAATATATACCCAAAATCACACCCACCCCAATTCCCACCTCCTCCAGCCACACTCTACCACTGCAGTTACCACTCAGTTAGTCCCTATCAGGGTATCAATTCACTGATTGGGTTAAAACTCTCACAACCCAATCATTTCTCCCCTGAACCATCCTGCATCATCTCACATGTGAAGTTTTGGGGGACACCTCACATCCTAACCATAGCACCTACATAGAAAACACCTAACCCACCCACTCCAACTCTGATACCCATTGCCACACTTCCCTTCCGTGAGGTTGCCCCCCTCATTCTGAACAGGCTCTAGAATCTCGTTCCAGGCAAGCTTCCCACATGGACTCCCTCCTTCCCACTGCAGATTCAACACCCCCTTCCAGGCTCTGTGGGCTACCTCTGCTCACCCCATATGGATGCCTTCTTCACCCCATCTGTGCTCTGCCACTTCCACCCTTGAGGGGCCCACATACTGTCTTTAAAACAAAATTACTTGGGAAAGGAAGGGGATGGATGAGAAAATAAAGAAAGGATAAAAAGGAGAGGGAACAGGGGGGAAATGGAGGAGAGAAGAAGGTATAAAGGAAGGGAAATGGAAAAAGAATGGAAAAGGAGGAACTTTATTTTTAAATCTTGTTAAAACTAAAATACACACTAGAAATTTGAGAGCAATCTCTAAAAGGATACAATTTGGAACAGCCAAATTAGAAGAAAGGAAAAACAAAAAGTGGAATAAGAGGAAGAATCTAAATCAGTCCAACAGAAGGCAAGAAAGGGACAAAACAAACAAAAAAAAAGGGATAAAGTCCTACATTGGTAGAATGTGAAGGTAGGGGATAAAAATCAACGCAAAAAGAACAGGAATATAATTAAAATATAAAGACGGGGCCTAAAGACAGGATCCATCTACATGCAGTTTATAGGACCTTGACTTAGAACATTAGAATACAGAAAGTTTGCCAAGATCTTGGGCCCCCTGTCTCCCTCAGACTTACGTCCTCATTCTCCTGCTTTGGAGGAACAGGTGGTACCAGAGCCCAAATGATGAAGGAGGGCTGTCCTGGGGATAGTGGCTGTCATAAGGCCACCTGAGCAGAGCAACAGCATTTCCTGAGAGACTGCAGGGAAAGAACAAGATGAGCCTGGGATTTTTTTTTTTTTTTTTGTCACAAAGTGAAAAAGTGCTCAAAAAATGCTGAAGACCTGTCAAAAAGACACAAAAGCCAGTGTGCAGGGGTTCCCATTGATGAAATCAAAGTGATGCCAATACCCAATAGCTGCCTTCCCCAGGACAGCTGATTGCTGTCTGCCTTTGGTCCACGGGAAGCTGAGTTTGACTGACAGTAAAAGACTCTTCCCTACTCTTCTCTTCAAGCAGTCTCTAGCGCTGGGGATACAGCCTGCATAGCTGCAGCCCCTCTTTCTTGCTATTGTCCCAGCTTATGTGGGCGGCCATGATTTCTTGGGCTCCGCTATCATTGCCTCTTCCCTCTGCTTCTCCACCCTATTCATGGTAGCAACTTTTCTTCCGTGTTTCTAATCTTTAACTTGCCTCACCATCTCTGCTGGATTCCTTAGATCTTCTATCATCTGCATAACTCCTTCTCTGAGTTAAATTTTCTCTATTTAGATATTTAAAGGGGATTCTGTTTTCCTAAACAGACTCTGACTCACACACTCCAGGCAAATACAGGCAAAAAGAAAGATGGTATAATTATATTAACATTAGACAGAATAGACTTCAAGGCAAAAAAGCTTCAGTGAGATATAAAACATAACGTGATTCTAAGTGGTATGCACTTAATAACCTACTAAAATGTATGCAGAAAATATCAACAAAACTGCAAAGAAAAATGGACAAATCAGAGTGGGGGATTTCAACACATTTTTCTCAGTAATTCATAGCTCACACTATCAAGGAATAAGAATATGGAAGATTTATGAAATATAATAAAGAAACTTCATCTAGTAGACATTCATAGAACACCAACAACTACAGATACATATTTTGCCCAAGCACACATGGAACCCAGATTGTACTTTAGGTCATAAAGGAGGACTTAACAAATTTCAAAGAGTATCATTCAGACCATATTTCTAACTATATCACAATATGTTGGATATCAATAGCAAATAGATGATTAAAATAACCTTATATTCTGGAGAGAAAAAAAAGCCCTCATGGGTTAAAGAAGAAATTGCAATGGACATTTAAAAATATAACAGAAAAACTAAAACAGTGTTCTGAGGGAATGTCTTATGCATTTCTTTATGAAAAAAGAAAGAAGAGTGAAAGCTTTGAATGAGAGCAGAATAAACCTAAAGAAAGTAGAGGAAAGAGAATGTTAAAAATAGGAGCAGGTATTAATAAGACTAAAGAAATACTGCTACATTTAGCTACATTAAACTCAAGAAATTCCATTCAACAAAAGGCACCATAAAGTAAAAAAAAATGCACACTGGTAATGACAGTTATGCATATATGAATAACACCAAGAATAAGTTTTTAGAATATGAAGAATACTTACTAACCAATAAAACAAACAAACAAAACCAAAAATGGTGAAAGAAAGAAATATTTTACAGTTAAGGAACTTTCTATTGGCATAAACATACAAGTGGCATATACAAGAAGAGGCTCTACCTTATCAGAAACCAACTAAATGCAAATTAAATCTCCAATAAAATGTCCTTTGACAGCCACAAGAATGGCAAAAGCACTGGTGAGGACGGAGAGTGTTATGGTTTGGATATGAGGCAAAAAGAAAGATGCTCACATGTGAGAAAATGCCAGAAGGTTTGGAAGAGAAATTGAGTCATAGCCTTAACCTAATCAGTGAATTCATCCCTGATGGGATTAACTGAGTGGTAACTGGAGGCAGGTGGGGTATGGGAGGAAGTGGTTCATTAGGGGCATATATTTTGTTTCTGGAGAGTGGAGCGAGCGCTCTCTCTCCCTGTTTTCTGATCATCATGTGAGCTGCTTCCCTCCCCTACACTCTTCTGCCAAGATGTTCTGCCTCACCTGGAGTCCTGAAAAATGGAGGCTGCTGTCCTTGGGATGAGACCTCTGAAACGATGAGCCCCCAAATAAACTTTGCCTCCTCTACAATTTTGCTAGCTAGTGTTTTAGTCTTAGCAGCAAAAAAGCTGACAAAAAACAGAGTAATGGGATTCACTTGCTATTGGTGAAATGTAAATCAAGACAACTATTTTGGTGAATAACTTGAGATTACCTAGTAAATATGGATATGTATGTGCCATGCAACCAGTCAACTCATTTTCTAGAGAGTTCCTAGATTAATTGATGCATATATATGCACATAGGCATATACCAATATATACACATATGCCAACAGATGTGTCCAAGAACATCCATGCAATATTTTTTTAACAGGCATCATTTTTTTTTAGGACTTTTTAAGGTTCATGGCAAAATTGAGCAGAAGATGAGCACTTTTTCAATTCAGATTTTCTACGTAGAAACATCATCTGTGAACAAAGGCAGTTTCGTTTCTTCTTTCCCTGTCTGTACACCTTTTATTTATGTTTCCTATCTTGCATCAGCTAGATCTTTCAGTACATTGTTAAAAAGCAGTAGAGGAAGGGGATATCTTTGTTTTGTTCCTGATCTTGGCAGGAAAGTTTGAGTTTCTTGTCATTAAGTATAATGTGAGCTGTGGATTTTTGTAGTTGAGGCCATTCCCCTCCATTTTTGGCTCTTTGAGAGTTTTTAGCATGATAGGTTGCCGGGTTTCTTCATATGATTTTTTTTGCATTTATTGGTATGATTATGTGATTTTTTTGTTGTTTAGTCTATTGATAAGACAGATTATATTAATGGAATTTTGAATGCTAAATCCTCCTAGCATGCCTGTGATAAATCTTACTTGGTTGTGGAGTATAATTCATTTCATATTTGATTGGATTTTATTGGCTAATATTTTTTGAGGAATTTTGCATCTGTATTTTATGAGTGAGACTAGTCTATAGTTTTCTTGTAATGTCTCTATGTTGGCTTTAGTGGTTGAGTTAGGAAGTACTCCCTCTGCTGTTACCGTCTGGAAAAAAATGGAGAGAATTGGTATCATTTCTTTTTCAGTATTTGTACAATTCACCAGTGAACCCATCTTGGCCTGATGCTTTCTGTTTTGGAAAGGTTTTGATCAGTTAAAATGGATTTGATTTCTTCAGAAGACGTAGGCCAACTCAGATGACCCATTTCTTGTGTGAGTTTTAGCTGATGGTGTTTTTTAAATAATACTCATATTTCATCTAAGTTATCAAGTTGTAGGCACAATGTTGTTTTAATAAAAAAGTAATTTGAAAAAAAAACATATATCCATCAACATTAAAACAGATAATTATGGTATGGTCATCTAGCAAGATACTACAGAGCAATGAAAATGTATGATCCACACTTGGTGTTTTTCAGCCATTTTTTAAAAATGAAAGTCATTTTAGGTATTATTTTCTAACAATCTGCCTTAGATGAAATCTTAATGTAACATAAAAACCATTTATTTATAGACTTTATGTTTATCTTTGCTGTCTACAGGAAGTCTTCAGTACTGCCAGAACAAATTTCTGCTCATGGAGGCAAAGAATGAATCTTTCCTCCCCTTTTTATGGTTCCTTTTAGTTATACATAACATTAGGATTCATTCTGATATAATTATAAAAGCATGGAATGTAATTTGTAATTCAGTTCCCAGTACGTCCCTTTTCCCTTCCCTCCTTCCTCCTGCTGTTCCCTTCCCCCTACTCTTTCTCCTATTTATTTTCAGTTTCTTTCTTTTTTTTTTTTTTTTTTAGATTAGTGTTTTGTGGATGTACACGATGGTGAGATTCACTGGTATATTCATATATGTACATAGGAAAGTCAGGTCAGATTCATTAATAATGATGCATGTTTAAAAACTCATATTAAGGGCTGGGGATGTGGCTCAAGCGGTAGCGCGCTCGCCTAGCATGCGTGCGGCCCGGGTTCGATCCTCAGCACCACATACCAACAAAGATGTTGTGTCCGCCAAGAACTAAAAAATAAATATTAAAAATTCTCTCTCTAAAAAAAAAAAAAAATAAATAAATAAATAAATAAAAAAATAAAAACTCATATTAAGTTCAAAACAGGGAACATTAAGTAATACATTGTTTAGGGGCACAAATACATGTGGTAAAATCCGAAAGAAAAAAACAAGGTTATGATAAATACCAAGTTCCTTTAGTTGCCTCTTCAGGGCAAGTAGACAGACAGATGGATGAGTCAAGCAGGGAGTTTTAAAACATTGGCACTATGATCTTTCTCAAGCTGTTTGGTTTGTACACAGGTATCTTAAAAATTCTTGCTATTATTTAAAATGTGCATATGTGCCACAACATGCTTTTGCATATATTCGTATGTTACCAAATAGTTACCACACAATGATGTAGGTGCGACTGCAAGGGCAGGTAGATTGAGTGGTGACAGTCAAGGGGTGCGTGATCGATTGCTTGCAACATTCAGAGAGGCCTTCATGAGCAAATGTGGTTTTGAAGGATGCATGGGAGTGTGCCAGATAGAAGCAGCTAAGAATATTCTATGTAGATAATTTAGACACATAAAATCATGTGGGCTTTGGAGGAACTAGAAGGAATTCAATAGGCTTGGGAACTTTGAGAGTGAGGGAAAATGGAAGCTATTGATGCTTGATAAATGCAGAAAGACAGAGGGACACCACTTCTGTACGTTTCTTCAAGATGTTTTATCTCATGCCCCGAAGCAGAATAAAGTGGTCTGAACTTTCCTTGTAATTAAAACTACCAGCCCCACCTCAGAGCTTAGAGTTCTAATCCTTGGCTAAACAAGCAGTGAGTTCTGCCTGCCATCTGTATCCACTCAGCCTTCTTCCCATTTGCCCTTGCAAAATTGTTCTTTCTCAAAGTTCAAGATTTTTAATCCTTTTGGGAAAGGCTTCACTAATTAAAGCCCAAACAACCTTAAAAGCAAATGAGCATTTGGGGTCCTGGGCACCATTCCATGGCTCTGAATCCATTGTTTTTATTTCTTAATACTCAAAAAGGCTTCTTTGTTTAATTCTGAGCTTCCATAAGTGCCTTTTTCTCACTTTGAGACTCTTCCCTCCCTTTTGGCTCTACTTTCGCTCAGCACAATCAGTCCAACACAATCCCACCTAAAAGAAGCTCATCTTTCTCAGGTCACATGCTTTGATTCTCTTTGTAAATACTCACTACACATGCCAATCCCCCAGCTCAGCGCTACTCGTAGTTGCTTCACATGTGTAATTTCCAAGACAAGAAGAGTACAGATGCAAAGAGCATGTTAAGTGCAAAGAGCAATGCACTCCCTATAAAAGAAAATGGGATTTAGGAAGTAACCCTTGATGTACTGCATGCGTGTATCGCAAGGAAGTCATAGTTCACTGGTAAACCTTTTTTTTTTTTTTTTTTCCTCTCCAGTTTCCATTCTGGGAAATAAAAGCAGAGAATTAGAGAAAGACGGAGGCTGTTTCTACACTGCCAATGTAGATAATGGATTATCAGTGAAATATAAGCTTTGGGCACTTGCTTGGTGGATTACTAGCAAAGAAAAAAAAAGAGGGAGAAGATAAATGTTAGAGACGGCACAGATCCTGGGACAGTCTGATCTCTCTAAGGGTTAAATGCCTTACACTTTGATCATGCCTGTCTCATTTTCCTCTGTGACAAGCCTTAACTTTTTAACCTTTGATGGATAGCGTTTCATTCAAAGATTTTTCCATTGTTGTAAGTTAAAAGTAATTGCAACGCTCGTACTTGGCCAATCAATAAGGGAAAAAAGTGACCATCATGTGGAGCTTTTTCTCCTTAAAAAGCATAAGTAGTAAGCGCTAGACAAATTTACAATGTTCAAAACAAGCAACAGTTTTGTCTTTTTTCTGCCCACAATCAGACAAAAGTCTCCCTAATAAATGCTCTTGACCATTTTCTCCTTTTAGATCTAGGTATTAGCTGTGTCTTTGAAAGCGATTGATAGTCCTCCACGTAACAAAATGATCTCTTCCCTTTCCTACGCAGAAAAATCCCCAGTTATGATCACTCTGATGTTTAGGAGGCTTCTGTGGTGCTATTACCTTCACTGGAGAAGCACTGAACAGTAGTACTCACACTCTCTGGATATACTAATCATCCATCAGTGCAAGGCTGTGTTCACAGACAAGGTTAGGATCCTAACTGACTTAGAATGATGACTTTAGTCACTGGCATATTCTATTTGATTCTTAAAAATAGAGCTTCACCCAGAGATCAGCTGAAGCTGGTCACCTTGTTTTAACGTTTACATTGCAATGGTTCAAGTCCCCACAGGTTTACAGGTCAGAGGAAAACAGTAGCAAGCAACTGTCTTCTTATTCCCCCCAGGGATTCTCACAAGGAAGTCATAGCTCATTTGCATTTCTTTGAGTCACTTTTGTTCTAACTATACTTCCTTTTGAACTCTCGTGTTCTTACTGTGTTCTCTCTAGCCATTTACTTTCCTTCCAGGGTAATGCAGAGGTGAAAAACACAGTCTTGAGTCATTGATAACTAAGTTTGGACAATTTACTCGTTCACACTGCCTCAGTTTCCTTATCTGTAAAAATGGGTTAACAGGGGCTGGGGATGTGGCTCAAGCGGTAGCGCGCTCGCCTGGCATGCGTGCGGCCCAGGTTCGATCCTCAGCACCACATACCAACAAAAATGTTGTGTCCGCCGAGAACTAAAAAAAAAAAAATATTAAAAATTCTCTCTCTCCTCTCTCTCCTCTCTCACTCTCTCTTTAAAAAAAAATGGGTTAACAGAATCTCCTTATAGGTTGTTGACTGCATTAAGCAGTAGAAAGTAGTTGGAGAGGACAGGGACAGAGGAAAGCTCTGTGTTAGCTGCTACTCTACCAGCTGTACACCGATGCGGAGAAACACAGCCTTTGCAAGAACAAAGGTTTGACTCAAGTCTCCGCAGTAATAGAAATGGCTGTGTATAGCCCAATTTCCTCTCCCAGTCCTGCTGAGCACAAGCTCTCTGACCCTCTACTCCTCTGGTCTTCCGGTGTCTTGCCAGGGGTCTTGAGCAGTTTCCCTTCAATACCTTCCTCACCCTTTCCCTCATTCCCTTCACTCATTGAAACATTCTCACTATTTTGCGGAACAGATTGGCATTGCTCTTTGCAAAAGTGTGACTCAGGTCACCCTTCAAAAGCATTGAGACTCTAAAAGAACTTCCTAAGAATTTTCCTAAATAAAAAGTCATTTCAACAAAGGAAGCTTCCTGCTCCTCCAGGGCCAGAAACAGCTTCCAGTAGTTGTGATTAAGAAAAAGAAAAGAAAAAGCCTTTTCTCTCCATCATACTTACTAATAAAAACCATAATAACAGATGCCTAGAATGTGCTTTGCAGCCATCAAAACTGCTTCACATCTTTTATGGTCCTGTGAAGTATCACTTAGACTTTCTGGATCAGTTTCCTCCTCTGAAAAGTGGGGGAAATAAAGGCAACTACCTCATGGAATCATCATAAGAATCAAATGATATAATACGTGTAAAGTCATGAGAACAATGCCTGGCACTTCTGACAAGTTTAATTACTAATAGCCACTTTTTATATTATTTAGCTGTAGATGGACAAAATACCTTTATCTATCTATCTATCTACCTATCTATCTATTTACTTAATATGGTGCTGAGAATTGAACCTAGTGTCTCACACGTGCCAGGCAAGTGCTCCACCACTGAGCCACAACCCCGGCCCCTATATAGCCATTTTTATTACTTCCATTTGACAGATAATGCAATGGAAACTGGATGCTGTTGGTCCCTTGCCCCTGGTTACAGAGGGAAAATGTGGGCAGGCCTAGGTTTTATCCAGATTACCTGCTCATCTTTTGCTTCCTTGAGCCAAGGATTATGTTAGTCAGCTTTTCATTACTCTGGAAAAAAAATACCTGAGATAATGAACATTAAAGAAGAAAATATCTATTTTGGCTCTTGGTTTCAGAGCTTTAAGTTCATGGATTTTGGCTCTGTGGCTCGGGAGCGGTGGTGGCATACCACATCATGGAAGAACCATGTGGCAAAGGAGGTCTGATCACCTCATGGTGGCCAGGCAGTATAGGGGCTGAGGGCTTCAAGGGCATACCCTCAGTGTCCCAACTTCCTTCCACTCGGCCCCACCTCTTCAAGTTTCCATCACCTTTCAATAGCATCAAGATGAGGACCAAGACTTTTTAGCACCTGGGCCTTTGGGGTATGTTCCAGATTCAAACTACAGCAGGGGTTATCCCAGTAATGGAGACTAAACCCACATCTCTAGTTTCTGAGTTGAGGATCTGAATAGAGAAATCAGCAGTGGAGAAAAAAAAGAAAAAGTTAAAATAGCTATGAATATTTAAGAATTAAGAAATTGTATAGGGAACTCTAGATCTAGGACTTTCTTTTACAAATGATTTAGCCTACTTTGGGGATGGAAACCACCACAGAAAACTGACCCAATCCCTGTGCACGTGAGTGTATGTGGAGAAATATGAAATGATATAATTGGTCAACACTGAGTCTCATGATTCACCCTCAAAGCCAGTGATCATGCAAAGGAAAGTCAGAAATGCCAGAAAACTTGAAGGATGCTAGGTATTGATTTTCTAAATATCTGGAACATGGCCCCCTGGTAGGCAGTCTCCACCATGTTTTACTTGGTTGTGTTTTACTAGCCTGGTCCCTGTGGACATTTCATCTATCTGTACCACTTGTCCTTGCTATGACAGACCTTGGTATACATCTGACATGTGAGTTCCATTTTTGTCTTAGCAAATCTTCCTTTCATATGATTCAGCAGAAACATCAGGAGACCTACTAAGTCAACTCTGTGGTGCCCCAATAACAAAAGGCACAAACTTCTTCCTTGACCAAACATTGAACAGCTGATTCATAATTCCCTTCCCTCTGTCCCTGGCCACAGACAAGTAAGCTGAATCCAAAGACCTTCCACAATTGCTTGGGTTGTTTACTCTGAAAGTCTCCTGGAGATTCTAAAACTTCTCTAAATATGTCCATGACACAGGGTCTGGACACAGCAAAGAATCTGTGGTCGATCTCATGACAGATTTGCTTAAGACGTTTTCCAGAGTGTAGTTCCTGAACTCAACTGCAGTAAGATGCTAACCAGCCTCCCCAACACCAATTCCCATGGCTTCAATTCATCCTGGATTCAACTGACAGGATAATCTGCTTCAAATCGATCTTGCTACAACCCTCACCTGCTCAAGACCCTACAGAACCTCCCTATTGCTGCCTGTACTCAGTCCACCCTCTTCAGTCTAGTGTGCAAGGCCCTCATCAATCACAATGTCTGTGGTGGAACATCTCCAGACTTATGTCTTGACTCCGCTTGACACAGCCCCCTCGGCTTAAGATAAAGCAATTCGTGGGCTGTCTGAACTTCCAGGCTTCCATTTATGTTCCACCTGCCAGAAACCATCACTGAGTGTTCCCTTGATTTCATCTCACTTTTTTTCCCCATATCTCCTCATCATACACATATTTAATAAGTATCAGATCCCTGAAATTAGCTCAATTTTCATGTTTTTCTCCAAAGAAAGAGAATTTCTACACCAACATATACTGCTCCCCGGTCTTGTGCTCATAATACATTATCAGGCAATCACAGCACATTTTCCCACTGAGATTTTCACGGCCTCTAAATCTTTCTCAACATTAAGCTCCAGGAAATGGCCACATACCAATTAGACTTGAATAGGCCACGCAACCTATTTACCATCCCTGTTCTATACTGGAGCATCTTCAACTTTCTAAATGGTGGAAATGGGAAAGCTCAGCAGGAGGACTGGGGCAGGGAAGAGGGCTCATTTATTTATTTTTCCTGTATTTACTCCCTGAAGTTCAGATCTCTTTATGTTGGATGAATAGATCATGGTCCATGGAATCATACTGTGCTTAAGGATTGGTGACTACTCTCCCTAATTTGTCTCAAAGGCTTCCTAGACTCTGCTGACAGTGTTCAAATGGCTAAAGCAGGTCCAGGCCTTTCACTTCTTATTAGCTTAAAATTCAATGAGAAAGTTTTCTCAGAAGTCTTTAAGAAGTCTGAGGAAATTCCACTGTCTCTCATTGGTTCTAATTGAGTCACATGATCATCCCTGACCCAATCCCTGTGCATGTGAGTATATGTGGAGAAATATGAAATGATCTAATTGGTCAAGACTGAGTGTCATGATCCACCCTCAAAGCCAGTGATCATGCAAAGGAAAATCAGGGATGCCAAAAACTTGAAGAATTCTAGGTATTGATTTTCTAAATATCTATGTATTCATATGGTCCACTATGGACCAGATTCAGTCTAGGTTCTGAGGCATAGCAGTGAACAAACTTCAACAACTTCTTCTTCTTCTTCTTCTTCTTCTTCTTCTTCTCCTTCTCCTTCTCCTTCTCCTTCTCCTTCTCCTTCTCCTTCTCCTTCTCCTTCTCCTTCTCCTTCTCCTTCTCCTTCTCCTTCTCCTTCTCCTTCTCCTTCTCCTTCTCCTTCTCCTTCTCCTTCTCCTTCTCCTTCTCCTCCTTCTCCTTCTCCTTCTCCTTCTCCTTCTCCTTCTCCTTCTCCTTCTCCTTCTCCTTCTTCTTCTTTTTCATTTCTGGAGCTTCTTCTCTATTTGGAGATTATATAATATAAACAAATGTGTGTATAATATATCAGGTGAAGACAATTGTCACATAAAAATATAAAGCAGGAAAAACAATATAATAAGGGCTATGAGGTAGAAGAAGGGGATGTGCGATGACTACTATTTTATGTAGAGTAGTTGACTACTATTTTATGTAAAGTAGTTGGATGTGATACTTGAAAACTAAAGAAATGGAAGGAGCAAACGAGACAGCAGTACCTGATCTTCTGGTGGGAGCAGGGTTGGGGACCTTGAGGACCAAGAAGGAGGTCAATGCACCTCAACTGGATTGAAGTTGACCAAAGGGAAGAGGTCAGAGGTTTAGTGGTAAGAAGTTTGACAGGGAAGTGATGTTGGAGGGTCTTTGGGGTCACTGTGAAGACTCTGGCTTTTACTGTCAGTGAGATGGAAAGCCATCGGACAGTGTTGGACTGATGGTGATATAACGTAGCTGTATCTTAAAAGAATCATTTTCATTTCTCTCTGCAGCCTAGGTGGGTGGGAATAAGGTAATCACCTAGATGACTGTAATTTTCAGGGAGGAAATTATAAGTGACTTGTACCAGAGTGGTAATGATGTAGATGGTAAGAAGAGCTTGAACTTGAGAAATACTTTGAAGGGAGAGCAGATGAGATTGCCTGACAGATTGGATGCGAGCTGTAGACTAGAGAGGAGGCAAGGATGTCTACCAGGTTTGGGGCCTGAAGTACTGGAAAGCATGGTGCTGTCCTAGGGAAGACTGAGGGAGGACCAATAGTTGAGGTGGAACGGCTTTGAATAGTTTGGATGCCAAAAAGAGATATCAAATCAATAATTGACACAGTCTGAAGTTGAGGAATGGTATGGGTAGAGAGTTAAGCTTAAGAGCTGTTGTCATCAAGATGGTATTTAAAGGCATGAGGAAACCAAAGAAGCTTCTATAGATAGAGAAGAGGCTACATCCCAGGTCTGAGCCCTGCAGTCCTCCCCAGAGGAGCTGGGGCAAAGGTCTTCATAGAGCTCCTGAGGGCTAATAGTTCCCCTCCCATGAACTGCACGATTAAAATATTTTCCCCCTTTGGTTTGACTTTTTGCTGAACTCCAATTTTTTTTCTATTTGAATAAGACTTTTCTATTTCATTTTAAACTTTGTGAATGTTTTCCATGAATAGTCCCATAAATATTGACACATCAGGAAGATCAGCCTGTGTTGAACTGCCAAAGCAAATGCTGAGGTAGCCAAGAACAGAGCTAGGGTTTATCTTGGAAGGTAAGATGTCTTGGCTTTCAAGTCCAGAATGGTCTGCAAAGGGGCACAGAAGGGTCTGGGCCCTGGGTAGATGATTCCATACCAATCCTGTCACTGCATGGGCACTTAGAGAGGGCAAGAGAAGGTCAATTGGGTCAGGAGTCCTGTACTGAGACCTACAAGAATCTGAATCAGCATTTTGGCAAATGGTGCCCAGACAAGCTTTGGGCTCCTCCCTCCTTATTGGCCAGTCCAATTAATCTGCCGCCTAATCAGGCTGCTTTGAAGAAGGTGGGGGATAAAAGACCGGTACACCTGTTTTCACTTGACTCCAATCCTCCGATAATTCTGTGGCTCCTACAAGATTTGAAACAAATTAAATTTGGAAAGGGCACAAAGGGCAGCTTTGAATGGTTGGCTCTGTGAAGAAATGTGGGGTTTTGATCCAGGAAATGGCCTACCCCAAGAGAGACTGTATCCCCCAGCCGTGGGGGCTGGGATGGTAGTGCTGGACCGTGACTTGGGTCTGGTGAGGTGGGTTCTTTTGCCCTGTTATGTCTGGTATCAAGCTCTTGCTTTCTGCACTTTGATCCCATTAGGGGAAGGTTATAATGGTAACAACATGAAAGGCAGTTGTCCAGAGAGGAAGGCATACAGCACTATTTGGGATACATTTTGTCATAAAGGGAGTCAGCGATAGACACGATGCTGTCCAACACATCCCTAAATTTTCAACAAATGAAGAGACTAAAGCCTGAGGGAGCTACTGTAACCAGCAAAGCTGGGATGGCTAAGGCAGGGGGCTTCTCTCAGCCAGAACTCTATTTGTGCTTATCTTTCAAGTGCTCCCCTGGATAAAGAATAGGAAGCATTATCAGAAGAGTCCCAGGCCTCCATCTGCCTGCACAAGAACCTGAATGTTACTCAGGATGTTGGAAGTTGGGAGGCAGGCGTCGCAGAAGGTACAGTGGTGAGGAAGACCTCCTGTCCAGGCTCTGGGAGTAGCAGCAGATTCCTCCTCCTTCCACTGCTCACCCCTTACCCACCAGTGCTTACTGAGCACCTCCGGTGCCAGGCGCTGGGCAGCTGAGATGGAAACTGGCAAATGGGGCTCTTCATACTTACAGTCTGTCACTTTGATCTTTGTTACAGATGCAGCCAGATGTGATCAGTGTGGCAACCTGCCTTCTTGATCTGTTGCCAACTAGGGGTTTGACAGAGAAGTTGAGAGATATGAGGTCACTGCCTTTTCTGGTATCCGTCATTAATACCTTCTTGGCAACAGTCAGAATTTTCCTGCCTGGGACCTAGGGCAGCTGATTAAGCACTCCTGTTAGCTCACAGTCTGGCCCTGGCTGATTTTAAGGCCTTGCTTTGTCCCCTCCACAGAAAGCAAACTAGAAGACCTAATTGCAAGGACACTTTGACCTTTGATTCCGGATCCTGACAGACGGAAATGTTTCAATCAGGCCAAAGCACAGAGACCTCTCTAATGAGGATTTGTCAGGACCTTCTTTTTGATAAAGGGTGGATCCTATTGCTGTGTCAATTTTCCCTCTCACTGATGTTCCCCTGGCCTTTGATAGCACAGATCACACACACATAGGTGTGCCTTTCATGTTCCTAAGCCTCACGGGCAGGGGTCTGCCAAGCCATCATTAATATGCACCTTGGTGCAGCTGGTGGGGAAATTGATGGAAATAAAGGAGCTGAGGTTCCCTTTTATGTGAGCTCAGGAAACCCACCATACATCAGTGTTAAAATAGAGATTGCTCTCCAGAAGGAAAGAGATCCATAGAACAATTGTAGTCATTTGCATTCGTAACATTCCCCAATGAGGACTATTTACTGCTGTCTTAAACTTTAAGGAGCTCCCTTAAACATCACCCAGTCCTGTGCCCTTCCCTGTACCACCTTTGAATCAGGTACTGCATTGGTGGGAGGTTTTTGATTTAAAACAATGGAGGTCAATTCTGGAAAACTTGAGTGAAAAGGGAAGTTACTTGAGGTTGGAGACTCGATTTAGAGATTAGACAAAAACCAGTGATGTTCTGGGAACAGGCAGAGCTCTTTAGCCAGCTGTGTTAAGCACCACCTCTGGAATAATTGTCCTCCATCCATTTTCCCACCCATTATGGTTTAGATATAAGGTGTCCCCCCAAAGCTCACGTGTGAGACAATACAAGAACATTCAGAGGTGAAATGATTGGTTGTAAGAGCCTTAACCTCATCAGTGCATTAAGCCATCTGAATGGATTACCTGGGTGGTAACTGCAGGCAGGTAGGGTGTGGTGGGAGGAGATATGTCATAGGGCAGGGGGTGACTTTGGGGCCTATATTTTGTCCTTGACTAGAGTGCTCTCTGCTCTCTCTGCTTCCTGAATGTCATATCCTGAGCTGTTTTCCTCTGTCACGTCCTTCTGCCCTGGTGGTCTGCCTCACTTGGGCACAGAGCAAGGAAGCCAGCTGTCTATGGACTGAGACCTCTAATACAGTGAGCCCCCAATACACTTTTCCTCCTCTAAAATTGTTCTTGTTGGGTCTTTTGATCACAGCAGTGAAAAAGCTAACTAAGATATCATCTTTTTTCCATCTTTGAATTTTTTTTTTTTTTTTACACAAGGAGAAAAAGGCTGTTGCCTTCAACTTGGGTGATGCTGGTCCACACAAGGGGAGAGGTGATGCTTCAAAAGGTCCTGGTGGTGCCATTCACTGAGGGGCCCGTTGCCAGGCAGCCAAAGGAATTCATAACTATGCTACAGCCAGCAGTGCCTATTCATTCTATTGTTTTCTACAATCTGTGTCTTTCTGTCCAGACTTATTGCCTCTCTCTGATGTTATCTACCTCAACAAAGTTGCCATCAAGAATAAAAGCAATAGCATGTAAAATTTCTTAGCATAATATTTAGCTCTTAAATGAAGGATATTATTAATTGCATCTGAACTTGAATAGACTTTCTAAGAGACCTCCCTGCTTCCTGTCCCCCCTCTTACAATCTATCCTCCATGTCAACTGCCAGAGTTAACTTTCTTAAGTGCAAATCTAATTATGCCATGCCTCTGCTCAAAAGCCCTAGGTAGCTCCCCATTGCCTACAGAATAGACTAAATTATTAGCCTGATATAAGACTCTTTATCCAGTACTACCCTGATAAATATTTAATAACCAGTGCTCTGGGGGAGGAGGAGCAGGAAATTTATGCATGCATATGCATAAATTAGTTTACTATAAACTGTACTGGTATGTGAATGTGTAGCACATTTTCTATAAATAATAATTATACAGTACTCTATTGTGAATTACATATAGACAGCTGAGTCATACAGAATGCTTTTGTTCATTTTTGCCGAACTCCAATGTCTGTTGCCAACCTCTAGTTGCAATTGATGAACAAGTGTAGTTCCAACATGAGTATCAGTTGATATTTTCTTTTAACACATAAGATGTAGGAGAAACACTGAAATTTCACTTGTTCCTCAAAAATGTGAGTCATCTTTGTTGAATCAGAAACTCACAAATTATCAGAGGAATATTTGTTTAATATTTTGTGCAATTTCTAATGTAATGGCTACAGATGTATCCACATCATTAACACTTTTAAAATACTGATCAGTGAAAAATAGACTGAGGCCCAATTTGTAAAGTTTGCTCTTTTAGGTATAAATATTCCCACCATGGCCAATTTCAGGCTAACAAAATGATGTCAATGATCTAGTGTTTCCATCTTCTACATTGACAGTAGCTTTAAACAATATAGATAAAACTACATCCTAGTTAAAATAATTAGTAATAAGTATTTAAAATACATTACCTTTATTTTTAATATAATTTAGTTTTGAACTAAATTGTTTAATTTTTTAAATGGCTATGCTTGACCACCATCTTGAAAAATTCTTGGATTTTAATGTTGGCTCTCACAAACCAGTACAACCCAGTTCCAACATTCCATTGCATTTACCCCTAAGGCCTGGCCAAAAAAAAAGAAAAAATCTTATTATTAAGTGTTTAAAGACTAAAGGGATGAATGCAAGCCTCTATCTAATTCAAACTGACTTCATTAGTTTCTTTTACTACCTTTTCCCGCTACGCACCCTCCACTCCAGTCAGGAAAGCAAGAAGGTGCTCTAGTGAACATCAGTTAACGTTTGCCTGCCAGCAGCACTTGCTGCTTTTTATTCTGGTAGTAAAACCAGGAATACCTCTCCTCTACTCTCAGTACGTGAAGTTCGGCTGGGGTTACTCCACCACCTTAGTCCTGGGTGGACATGTGACAGGAGTCTGTCCACAACTGGGGCAGAGCAGACCAGTGAGCAAGTTGGGATGATCAGAGGCAATGGGCATCAGCTGCAGGACCCGAAAAGAGGGAGATAGATTTTGCTGCGGGGAGTATTGAGCTGGTAAGTTTGAGCAGCTGGGAGCCCTGCTGGCCACCACTGATGGAAAGCCTAGCTGAGTGTGAAACCAGTAGAGAGATTAGAGCCAAATGTTGGAGAAAGAGGCTCCGGATGATGTCCTTTGAGCACCTGGGTTCAACCATTGTTTTGCTTCTCTGTCTTTTGATTTTCTCATTCTGTAAAATGAGGATAATATTAGTACTTCCTTTGTGAAGTTAGTTGGTGATTCTGTGAATGAAGACATATAAAACACTCCACAGTACCTGTACTACTTGGTTACATGAGCTGATCGTCCATTTTTTGTTTAAATCAGTGATTGAGTTTCTGTCACTTGCTATTAATACAGGCGTTCCAGGAGCGGATTCAGTTGCTGATGAAAGCAAACTTCAGATCTTTGTCCAAGGTGAAACAGAGGACCAGCCAACTCGTGAAGAAAGGTTTTAAGTCATCTGTTGTCCCTAAGCTCTGTTTCTCTTCCCCAATGTTCCTTTTTCAAATCCAGGGTAGGATCAGTCAGAACTCCTGGCACAGAGCAGGCATTGGAAAAAATACCCATTCAACAAATGAATGAAACTCCTTTTTTTTGTTTGTTTGTTTGTTTTTGTGTCTGTGTATGTGGTACTGGGGACTTAACCCAGGGGTACTTTACCACCCCTGACTTACACCCCAAGCCTGTTTTTAAAAATCTTATTTATTTGTTTTTGAGACAGGGTCCCACTAAGTTCCTGAGGGTCTCACTGAGTTGCTGAGGCTGGCCTTGAATTTTCAATCCTCTTGCGTCAGCCTGTGAGTAGCTGAGATTATTGGCAGGTGCCACCATGCCCAGCTATGAATGAAAATCTTAATACCTTTTGTGTTACTTATTGGTTGCTGTGTAAACAAATTACCCCAAAACATAGACTTAAAAATAAACATGTTATTTTTCATAGTTCCTGTGGGCCAGGATTTGGGCAGCAAGTAATTGGGCAGTTGTTGGTTGGAGTCTCACATGAGATTGAGTCAGAGAAAGCCAGGGCTGTTGTTGTCTGAAGGTTTACTCGGGGATAGAGGGCCAGTTTCCAAGATGGCTCCATCACATGCTGGGTTTCCTGTTGATGGGAGACCTAAGCTTCTCTCCACAGATTTCTTCAGTGGCTCACATGTGACTGGCTTCTCGTTGAATGCATGATCCAAAAGAATGAGATAGAAGTTGCAATGCTTCTTATAACCTTACTCCTGAAAGTTCTGATTCAGTGTGGAGGAGATTATATCATACTTTTTCACAATAAACAACCCCGGTTTACTCTGGGAAGAGACTACTCAAGGGTGTAAATACCAGAAGACAGGGATCATGTAGGACCATCTTGGAGATTGGCTATTACAGCCTTCAGTAGATCAAAACTCTGAGTTATTCTTGTCTTTGAACCACTATAAAAAAGATGAGATCTTTCAAGTTGCCTCAGATTTGGTTTTTGTAAGTTAAAGTTCCTGGTATTAGTGACTTTTAGAAACCTTGGTGCTATAACACAAAATATTAGATACAAAGAGCAGTTTTGGAAAGAGGCAGCTATAACTTTGTCCTTGGCCTCTAGAAGCACATGCAGGGTGATAATTCTCTTGCTGCCTGTTGAACTTGCACAATGAAAACTTTCCTGAACTGAAATGAAATTAAACTTTTCTGGGTAATTGCTGCAGTCTGACTGGGCAACATAACTGGGGGGCAAGTGACAAGGAACTTGTGAAGGTTGATACAGCGGGAGCCGCTTTATTGTAGGACAGTAGAGGTATATATACATTACTGAATACACAGCTTGACTCAATTTAGCATCATCTAGTTACAGCAATCAGTCATTAAGGAATCCTCATCATCTTAATAATTATACACAGCTTAACTTAATTAGCATCATTGGATACAGCAGTCAGTCATTAAGGAATCTTCATCATCCTAATGGCTTGCTGACATTTCTTCACAAACCACTCCTCTTGGCAAAGTGCCAGGCTCCATCTTGACTTGTCTGTGGCTCTCAACAGGTAATCCCACAGGCTTTCCTAATCTAATCTGAGTACTAATTTAGTCAAGTACCCATTCCACAAGGCCAAGTACAACTCAGGGGCCCAGTTTGCACTTGAAAAACTGGCAGAACTGATATCATTTTCTTCTTGCATCCTGTGGGTATTCACCTGGTAAGGACTGGCACCAACTTCTTTGCTTCCAGGCCTGGCAACACTTGGATACAGTGTATGCCCTCACTGAATTGGTAAGGGCTCTGGTTGGAGACTTCTATCATTTCCCTAGCTTTCTTCCTTTATTCACAGGGCTATATATCTTCTCATTTCCTTTGATTCTGTACATAGCCAGGGAAGACATATGATTTAGATTAATTTACAGAATGCAAGAATCAGGCAGAAGTGTAGGCTCTGAAAAACTCCCCCATCTAAAACCACTTCTCAACAAGCAACACTGGAGTCGGGCTGTAGGCTCTGGGCATGCACTTTTATTTAGTGTTACTGTTTTCTTCTGAAGAATTTTATTTACTTCTGAAGAGTTAACCTGAGATTTTCTTACAGCCTTTTATAATCATTCTTCAAGTATAATAATCAATTTTATTAGCATTTATTAAGCATCCAGTATGTGTCAAAAGGCATGAGAGGCACTGGAGACCTGAGGAGCCCGTGGGTTAGTGAGAAACATAAATCAGCATGTGCTAATCCTGTGATAAGTGCCTATATCATTGGCAGGATTCTAACAGGCTTCACAAAGGAGGTGAGAAATGAGTTGAGCCTTTAATAGAAGAATATTTACCCTAAATGAGAAACTGATTGATGGAAGGGTCTCCAGAACCCTTGGGCATGTCCAGAAACAGAGCTAGGAATCTGGAAGCACTGGGAGCAAAGGTAAGAAATCCAGAGGGCAAACAAGAGTGATGAGCCGGAAAAGGCTCTGTTGGGGCTGCAGGTGGGCCTTGAGTCCTCTTGAATTCATGCAAGAGGCCAGGGCTTTTGAGATTTTTTAAATCAGCAATTTTTTTTTTCCAAATGAGACTTCCCATAGACTCCTAGTATTTCACGTGGATTCAAGAAAATAGGGTTACTTTTGCTGTTATTAAAGGAAAAGTTGATAGCACCCTTTAGATTGAATTTCCCTACTTTCATTCACCTGCCACTACATCATGCTACATATACAGCCCAAGTTGAGAATAAATGCTACAGGCAACAGGGAACCCTGGAGGTTTTGTGTAGGAAAGTGTGTGTGTGTGTGTTGATTGGCATTAATATGGGAATGGGTTTGAGAGGGAGACTAGTTAGAAGACATAATAATGCTAGTTCATGCAAACCTCATGGTGGCCTTGGCAGTGGAATCAGAGTCTCTATTTGGAATCTGGTCAACTTCATCACTGAACCTGGAATTCCCTTCATAATCTCCCCTTAATGTGATTACCTAGACCTACTTGAAGACAGAGGACAAGGGACTCTGCCTCCTATCAGATGCTCTGCCTTATAGATCTTACTTCTATTAAGGAAGTTACGGCCTGGGGCGGAATTCCTTGTTTCTCTGAGTGCTAGGGTTGGGGGAGAAACGTAAACCCTCTGTCAATGGCAGCCTTTGAAGGCTTCCCTGTTTGAACAACTCCACATTTGTGGGTTTTCAACATATATCAGGCTTTGGGCTATGTAGTGGGGTTGCAAAATGAAGAAGCCCTTACCCTCGAAGGAAGAATGACCTCTTGAGGGTCTGAGTTGTCAGACTCATAATGACATCATTATTACATAGCTATGGGATATCAATTAAGATATAACAAATTCAGCCAGGTTGGGAGGCAGGAGAAGCCAAAGGGTGATTGCATTTACTCCATACTATATACATGAGTTTGATCTCATTCTGTGAACAGAAGGGAGAAATGGAAAGATAACAGAGAAAGGAAGGGCATTGCAGGTGGAGGACAGAGCATGGGGAGGTCCGAAAGTCCATCTCCACTTTTTCTTTTTTGATACTGGGAATCAAACCCAGGGGCACTCAGCCACTGAGCCACATCCCCAGCCATTTTTTTTTTAAATTTTAACTAGAGACAAGATTTCACCAAGTTGCTTAGTGTCTTACTAAGTTGCTGAGGCTGGCTTTTTTTTTTTTAAGAGAGAGGGAGGGAGAGAGAGAGAGAGAGAATTTTAATATCTTATTTTTTAGTTCTCGGCGGACACAACATGTTTGTTGGTATGTGGTGCTGAGGATCGAACCCGGGCCGCACGCATGCCAGGCGAGCGCGCTACCGCTTGAGCCACATCTCCAGCCCGCTGAGGCTGGCTTTGAACTCACAATCTCCAGAGCTGCTGGGATTAGAGGTGTGCATCACCATGCCCGGCTTCCATCTCCACTTCTTTCCCCGCTCAGCCCATGACATGGCTTCCAGGATAGCTGTGAAGACTGAGTCCTTTGGAGTCTGGCTGCCGGGGTTTATAACCCAACTGTTCCATGTATTAACTCGCCCTTGTCTGGCTTAGTTTCCTTGTCAGTAAAACGAGGACAGTGATATTACCTACCTTATGGGCTTCTTGTAAAACTAAACAAGTCCCTCCATATAGAACAATGAGAGCCATGCCCACCACTTGGTAAGAGCTCAAAAAATGCTATCCCGGAGTCTCTGACATGCTTTGAAATGCAGCAGTTGTATTCTACAGGAATTTCAGAAACAGGTTCATTTATATGGGCCTGGGAGCTGGTTGGATGCATAAAGTGAGCGAAAGAGAAATTTACCTGGGTGGCCATCCCTAGTGCAGAAGGACTGGGACTTTGGTATAAGTTGTGTCATTTGTTAGTGGGCTGAGTGTCAGCTAAGCATTGATAGCCTCTTGAGCCCCTTTTAGCCCCTCAAGGGCCTTTTCCCAAAGTGCATAGGAACAGGCTCAGCAGCAAGTTGTTCCTCAGCTGGCAGTTGGAGTTCCTGGCACAAGGAGCATGGATTCCAGAGAAAGCCATAGGGAGCTGGAACCTCGAGGGGTTGGCATGTCTTTGAAGTTAAAGCCTCTGGGCATCTGTGCATTAGGCGGAGGCCAGAGGCCACTGGGCTGGGCAAGGTCATTGCTATCCCAAGCATGAGGACAGCATGCCCTTTAGCCCAGGGCCTGCCTGCAGCCCTGGCTTAGATCAGTTAGGCATGGAACTCGGGGATCAAGGCCTACACAGTTTTTACTGTGTCAGGGTAAAGCAAGCACTGAAACTGCAGTTAGAAGACCATGGCAGGTGTGATCTGAACCGGCTATTTAAAATCCCTGAGTCTGGGTCTCCTCTACCTCGCTTGTCAATTAGATGTAATAATGAACCCAGCTCCACTTCCAAACACCGTTTATTCCAGAAAGTGACTTTGAGGATCAAATGAACTCATGGAAAGGAAACTCCTACAAATAGGAGACTATACAGTCTGAAGGCTGTGCTCTTTCCCTCCCACCTCTGTCTGTAATATCTTTCACTAAGTTACCACCCACCAACCTCTACACACTTTCCCTCATGCTGTCCTTTGAGGTTCAGATTATCACTTCCTCAGTGAAAACTTCCCTGTCCCTAAAATTTAGATGAATACCTCCAAAGGATATTGCATGTTCACTATCACAACACTTTATTTCTATATTTTTGGTGCTAAGGATTGAACCTAGGGCCTTGTGCATGCTAAGTACATATTCCACCACCGACCTGCACCCCAGCTCTATTGCAATCCTTTCTACATTGTACTGGCGGTCTCAATGTCAAGATTATATAAGATCTTCAAGGATGCGGTTGTGCCATAATCATCAGTCCCTCCAACCCTAGAAGAGCCTAGAGATGCATATTTGAATGAATGGATGAATGAGTGAAGAAACTGCAATGCAGCTGTAAGTGGTGAGGTAGTTCAGCTAACAGGTAGAGGGCGACTCCCTTGTTCCAGGTTCTGTATTAGTGGCTAGAAATAGAGATGGACAAGAATGTCCCTTGTGCTTCTTACAGTGGAGTGGGAGTGGGGCAGACTGGTATTTAAGGGATAGTACCACAGAGGGTAGCTTGATGAACTGTGCAGGAGGTGCAGAGATGATCTTCTAGAATGTGTAGTGAGATGTCTGATGTGAAGAAAAGACTTGTCATCACTGTCTGGTGGCATGTGATAAAAAGAAGAAGCACCGTTTCCTTTAGTTGCTGGAAGCGTTAGACTCTGCTTGTGGAAATGATCCAGGTGAGATGAGAGGTGAATGTACAAGAATATTACTAATGAAATCAAACCACCTAAACCTTGGTAAAAATAACGCCCTACAGCAACTTTAGTCAGCTGAGAAAATGGCAGGTGTGTCAGGATGAACACCCCTCCTGTCCAGTCTTCCCTGACCTCCTCCCTCCGGTAAGATGGTTTTACTTTCCCATTCCTCCTAAAATAGGCTCCAGGAAATATGATGACATCAGCATCCATCTATTAGAGGCAGAAGGTCAAGGTTCCACCAGCCTCCCCTACACTTGTTTCTAATTATGAAAATCTGGATCAATCTGGCTTTATCGGTGACTTTAGTGAACTTCTTCACCCAATCTTTCTGTGCAGATGGAATGGGCAGGCTCTATATTGGGATCCAGGAGACCTTTGCTCTAAGCCATACTATAATTAGCTCTGTGACCTTTGACAAGTCACTCCATCTCCCAAGCAGGTTTTTCACTTTTAGTTGAGGTCTTTGACTCTAGGTAGGGTTTAATCAGACCAAATATGAGGCCTGGAGTCACCTTTGATGTCTCATTTCTCCTTAACCACCCCTTTCCCCATAGACATCTTCTAAAAACCTAACTTCTTTTTTACCTTCAATGTCTTCTGTAGTCACTGTTTGTTTTCCTATCCCAAATTTTCGGGTAAGATCTTACCTGGTATCAAGCCATTTTGAGGGCCCTATCAGGGAGGCTCTTGGGTAAGCAGAAGAAATGAAGCAGCAAAGCTCAAGGTAACATGAGGGATTGCCCTTGATCACAGGTAGGTGTGTAGGGTTATGAGAGTAGTTGGTGGAAATCAGAATCTCAGGAGAGGCCAAATTCAGCCCAGAGTCTTAGTTACTTAGCTTTTGTGTCCAAAGACAAGGAAGAAGAGACAGAAGAAAGGAGAGAGGACAGACAAAAGAAGGAAAAGCAACTAAGAAATATTGCTAGGTCAGGGTTAATACCCCTTGATTTAATGAGAACTTGCGGCTCCCTAAGAGGTGTGGATTATCTTCTTATGCACTTGATCCATAGCTACAAAGCTCTTGAGTGACAGGCAGAATCTGAATTCAGGTCTTTAAACTCAGGGTGCTTTCTGACTGATAGAAGAAACCACATACTAAACATTAGGAACTTTTCAACTTGATGGCCCCCTGGGATTCTGTTTTCAATCTCCTTTCAGGATGGTGTCAAACCTTTGTTGGCTCAAGTTTTCCGAGTGCCATTTTTTTCTTCCTGTTAAAAAAGATAGGTCTGTGATCCTGGCATGGATAAAAAGGGTATGTATTTCTGAGTCCCAGTCAATCAGGTATTCATCCTACTGGCTTTTGTTTTTTATCAGACCTCTTGTTTCTGATATACCAAATTTTACCATATACTAATGTGTGCTTCACTCTCTCGGGCTAGATAGGAACATCTATGAACTCTGCCTCTATTTTCAGATTGGGGCTAAATTAGACATTAAAATATGGCCATATGTAAGTGCACCTGCATTTAGTCATCTTCTTGTTTTCAATCGCTAGCCTAAAGTCTTGGCTCTTATCTATATTTAAAACCGACATTGTTAAATGCATAAGCACATCTGAATTATTTATATTTAGGTTTATACAGTCTCCAGCTGCAACCGTATATTTCAATATCTTTAAATTCCACGTTGCCATCTGGACCAGATTGCTGCTAAATCAAATCAGATAAACGTTACCTTTCCACTACCTCTGATTTATATCAACCATTCATTTCCAAAAGCATAGCCCTGTTAAATCCAATCTACTTTCAAAAAAAAAAAAAAAGCTTATGAAATTAGCTCAGTTTTGAGAGTTTGATATTCTTTCTGTGAAGCTTCAGCTTTGCAAAAGGCCATTTGGATAGATAGAGAGGCAGTGTGGAACCGTCCAAGCTAGGAGCACTGGATTTCATTGATTATTGGGCAAATCTTCTGAGCCTGACTTCTTCCAATTACTCAAGGCTTTTCCCTAATCAAGTTATTGTGAGCTAGTTTATAGACCACAGAAATAGAATATGCAGGTTTTAAAGCATTAGGCTGTTCCCTATAATTTAATCTGGCACATCTCTGAACTGAAAGAAAGTTTTAGCCATGTATTCAAAAGGTAAATAGAAAGATGGACCTTTTAGAATTTTATTTTTGTGCTTTCTTTTTAACCTGGAGAACAATGGTAGGGTTGTATACCAGACAAATTAGAATCAATCATTTATCACCACAGAAGTCCGAGTCTGAAATCCTTATTTGTTGGTGAAAACAATAATGGTCTACAATTTGTCCATAAACAGAGTCAACGCCTCAAGTAAAGAATCAAATGTTTTATATAGAAAGAAGGAGAGGAAAGAAGGGAGGGAGGGAAGTATCAAAGCCCAAAACATATTAAATACCAAGGAAATGGGAGTCTGAAGGATCTTCACACATTTCTTTTTATAAACAGTCATCTACAGATTTTACCATTCTCTTTCTCTACCCATATGATTCCAAGTCTGAACTCATTTTGCAAGTCTAATGACTGGAACGTGAAATATTCTTCAAATGGCTCCACTGAATGGATCTGTAGTCCATCATTGTAGAGTTGGAATGATGTCATAAATGGTCACATTTTAATCCTTCCTGTATTTTGCAAGTTGCGGGGTTGGGGGAGGGGCTAGAAGAAAGTGGTTTCCATGTGATATTCTAAGCCTGAATAACTGAATACAAATCCTGAAAGTAGGAATGAAAAAACCTGTTCTTTCTCTATGACTAATGCTAATTTTTCTTGCACACACAAAAAAGAAATATGTCTCTCTTTAATGGTAAATTACCATTTATTGTAAATGTGCCATATGAAGGAAGCCATAAGTCATTATTATTGACCTATTATGATTCATTCTGCTTTACCCTGAATTAAATAAAAATGTGCACTTTAGGATAGTATACTTTTAGTTCAAATGTTCTTTTCCTGGACTCATGCCCACAGACTTTCCAGTGGCCCTGCTTGGGGGACTAACAGCTCTGTCATCATAATCACTGGGCTGTCCTTTCTTCTGCCCCTTGCACAGGAGATGGTTCCTAATCTCTGACTTATTGGCCTCCTGTTCTGTGTATGAAATAAAAATGTTCATCTAGACTCCAGGGATAGTTGAATACCCAAGTATGTTGGTATTGTATGTAGTTCAGGATCCAGGGAGAAAAGCCAAGAGAGAAACTCATTTAGTTGAATGGAAAGTGGATATGTTCAGAGAAGCTGGTGCAAAGTTACTCTTGAGGAAATGAGAAATTAAACTTAGGTGGAGGGCAAAGTGAAAACACACAATTAACTCCTTGAAACAAAAACAAACCTTACTCCAGGAGAGAAAAATAAACATAAATTGTAAAGTAAAAAGTAGAGAAAGGAAAGATTTCTCTGTTAGCTAAAGCAAAGATTATTAAAAATATTCATGAGTATGTTTATTCATAGGTATCTCTGCATGTGGTTATACATTTCTATCTGCCTTGTCTGACATATCTAAAATTAATATGTATTTCTAATTTAGTAAAATATATACTTTTTAAATAAAAAATTTCTTTATTTTAGAGTGTATTCTGACTACTATTTTTAATTTTGAATGTTAAATTTTCATACATATCCAATATATCATATATAGGATTCATCCACGTGTCCGCATATTGACAAAATGTTCACGCATAGGACTAACACCTTACTCATCCCTGTGTCAGATCCTGTGTATAAAATATAAATATTTAAAAGTTGTTTGATTTTTCCTAAAAGGGCATATTCTGGTGACTCACATGCAATAGACTAATATACCATGAATTTCTGATGGTGTAGAACATACAAGCCAAAGTCCAGTTTCTGCTCAGAAGGAGAAGTAATTGATAATATGAACTTGTAATTGATACAGCATTCCTGAGATGTGCTCCAAATGTACAGGGAAATGGTGTCAATGCTGCTGTCTGTCCAAAGCCCAAACTCTTTGTTCCAAGGCCAAGATTGCAAAGTGCAAAATATTTGAATGTGAATGAAAGAACTTCAAGACCAAGTAGCAGCACATAGAAAGAATTTAGGTCTGGTTACAGGATCTGTGGTTGGTTTGATGATATTCTTTCTTTCTTTCTTTTCTTTTTTTTCCTGGTATTTGGAAATGAACCCAGGGACACTCAACCACTAAGCCACATCCCTAGCACCCCCGCCTTTTAAAAATATATTTTATTTAGAGATAGGGTCTTACTAAGTTGCTTAGGGCCTCGCTAAGTTGCTGAGGCTGACTTTGAACTCGTGATCCTCCTGCCTCAGCCTCCCAAACTGCTGAGATTACAGGCTTATGGCCACTGAGCCCAGCTTGATGGTGTTATTTCTTAAGTAAGAAAGAGAGAGAGAGAGAGAGAGAGAGAGAGAGAGAGAGAGAGACAAGAACCAGGCAGACTGGGGGTAACCCTTCAAGAAGCAGAAAGTATCATTTGTAAATGTAGACTAAGAAAGACCTCAAAGTATGTTCAAGGAAAATTGTCAGCAGAATGCTACTCCTGAGAACTACCATCAAGTGTTATCAGGGAGTGTGAAATGTTTCCAAAAGAAGGTAACAGAGGGTAAATAAAGGGCAGACCAGAAAAATTATTATAAGTATAAAAGTGTGTGTATGCCAATTAGCAATAAATATTGTAGGAATAAAAATAGCCCTCAGCATGAAGAAGGAAGGTTACTTGGTAATTAAGGAAATTGAGAGGCTTATTGGACATCTAAAATATCGGGAAGGAAGATAATGAAAGCATAATTGCAGATAAAAATTATAAGAGTGTCAAAAATGACTGAGGAACGCTGAAGCTGCAAATGAAATGGAAATATCAAAGCGGTGCAGATGACATATTACTGGTGTCTTAATTGCTGAAGGTAAAAAGGAAAGGGAAGAAATGGTGACAGCAGCAAGGAGAACTCCGGCTCCTCTTTGAGAGCTGCTCACAAGAGGGCAAGTCACGAAGTGACAACCTGGCCATGGATTAAAAAAAAAAAAATTTCCAAAGAGATTCAGTCAGTTTTTAAAAACTTGGGCAGTCTGGATAGACTGCTGTACAAGGTTACTGATATTTTAGTTATTAACTATTAAATTGGCAATTTTATATGGTTCATTTGATAGAATTATCAGAGGAACCACTGCTTAGTGCTAAGATTAATCACTATTTATTGGGCTGCTTTGTGCAAAACATCATTTTGGAACTAAAGAAAAATAAATCTTGTCTAGCCTTAAACTGTTTCTTTAGCAGGTATGAAGATCTCCGGATGGGGATGCATGCAGGCCGTGAACTCTCGAGGGGAAGCCTCCTGTGTTTTTTTTTAGCATATGTCTCAGGTGCCCAGACACAGAAAGCATTTGTCACTGAATGACCATTATAAATAAAGTTTTACTGAATTGTAAGATGAAACAAACAAAAGTGAGTTTTGGAATGGCCCTTGCAATTGCGTTGTAAATAAGCGTCCCCGACGGAAATGGTGTTCGATGTTGACAGTCCTTCTATAACATTTTCCCCATATGGGAAGTTCCATAACTGTAAATAAAACGAACCACCAATACTGAGTACCATTAAACAAGTCTACCTCTGCTTGATGGACTTTAATAAATATTTGCATTAAGGGAAACGTATCAACATCCCTCAAGGGGTTATTCTAGAGACTAATAAGACAAGACAGTTATTTTTCAGCAACAGCTAAATAATTGGTATTTGATAAAGTTGTCTGATTCACTGATAATTAAAATTATAAATGAGTCTTGTTTGGCCTGAGTGATTGTTTATGCTCTGCTGACTCTGCCCTTTAAGTACTGGGGCATGTAATTAGACCCCTCTTTGACCTTTGAGTATCATGGTGACCACATCGAGGCTGTGACATCCATGACCTAGATAAGTTCTTGGAAGCAGATGGCGTTTCGGGCAGAATTAACATGCGCTCCTATTACCATTCCTCGGCTCCTCACAGATGACAGAGAAAATGACTCCAGGATGTCACATCTTGGACAAGTTATGCTACTGTATCCTAGAGCTTCTTTTATTCCCTGAAGAAGTTAATGGTAGGCAGATGACCCACAGTTAATATTCTCTAATGTCCCTTTCTTCCTTGATTTGTTTTTCTACCATGTCCTAGGTGACAGACTCTTATATCCAGGTATTGGAATATATGCACGTGTGTCACCATGTAATTGTCTGGATTCCTTGAAGTACTATTATGTTGAACCATGAAATTATCACTATTTAACTGGTGTTTATGTCCTCCCCACATAAGCAGTGAAGAGACACATACTAGTTAAATATTGACTTTAAGCAACCAGGTATACCAACTGTCTAGATTTAAAATCACAGCATTATAGAACCTAATTTCTGGCAACAAGAGTATGTCTAGTCCAATTCCTTCATTTTACAGGTAAAGAAATAAAAGTGGAATCCAATGGTCAAATGATATGCCAACAAACACCCAGCTGAGTTGGAGTCAGGACTAATTTAGGTCTTGGTTTCGTCTTTTTAGTTTTACCTCCACTTAAAGATGACCTGAGAGAATGTTGTTCATGAAACTAACATAAGTTGAATATTTCTTTCTACATTTTTCCCCTCAATATTATTCCAATACAATATTTTCAAACCATATTCTTTGTAGTTTGAGGTTCCACATGTTTTCTTGGGGCGGCGGGGACAGAGATGCTTCATAGGTTGTCTAGTGGTAGGACTCAAAATCACCTTAAGCTTACAGTTTTTTATGCAGGAGCCTTTGAACATTAATAATTTTAATCAATCAAATTGATTTATTCTATTTATTTTTAATTGACACATGATAATTCTGCATATTTTAGGGTACAGCATGATATTTCAGTGCATGTATGCAATGTGTAATGATTAGATCAGGGTAGTTGGCATATTTATAACTCAAACACTATTATTTCCTTGTTTGGGGAGCATTAAAAATCCTTTCTACTAGGCATCTTGAAACATGTAATTAATTGTTGCCAGCCATGGCTACCTTATTTGTTATGGAACAGTAGAGGTTATTTCTCCTACCTAACTGCACCCTGGACCTGTTACCCATCCTCTTTCCACACCTCCTCTCCTTTGCCCTCCTTAGTCCCAGATCCTGGTACAGACAGTTTTACTCTCTACTTCTATGAGATCAAATTTTCCACTTTCCACATATAAATGAGAACGTGTGATATTTGTCTTTCTGTGCCTGGCATATTTCACCTAGTGTAATATCCTCCAGGTTTGTTCATGTTGTTGCAATGACAGGATTTCCTTCTCTTTTATCCTCTAGTGCTGCCCTGGAGCAGGATGCCCACAGTTAGCCCATCTGAGATATTTACTCCTTCCGCTCATAGTTGATAATAATTAGTCAATAGTTGGTCCTAATTTCTTTCTTTATTGTTTTTATTTTTTTCTTGCTCTCCTGGGGATTGAACTCAGAAGTGTTCTACCACTGAGTTACATTCCAAGCCATTTTAATTTTTTTTTTTATTTTGAGACAGAGTCTTGCTAAGTAGCTGAGGGTCTCACTAAGTTGCTGAAGCTGGTCTTGAACTTGTGGTTCTTGTGCCTCAGCCTCCTTACTTGCTGGGATCACAGGCATGTGTCACTGTACCCAGCAGTTGGCAATGATTTTTAATAACTCTAGTATGAATATGAGGTACTTTGATCTACACAATTTACCTCTTGTTTTTCAAAATCTCTCTACTGCCATAAAAGAAGCAGATTATTATACCCTTCTCATTGAAGTTTGTAATTCTTATTTATGTGGTTCATTGCAGGTAGACTTTCCTATTTTTTTTTAAATCAAAGAATCTTACTGAACCAAACATATACAATGATCTAACTGAAGTCATTATCCATCCTTCCACAAAAAAATAAAAAATTTGTCTTATTGGATGTCAAATTTCACTTAGATCAGCCTCATTGGAAGTTTTTATACTGTTGCCACCTCTTTTATATATTCTTCTCAGTATTCCAGCATTACATGATTAGCAACACAATTGAGTCCATTAACCAGAGAACAGTGAATTTGAGCACCATCTATACTTCCCACCAGGCAATGAACTTAGCATCAGACTGATGGATGTGGGTTCTATATAGTAGTAAGAAAAGCAAGCTAAGCAAATGTTTTCTCCTACTACATTCTCAACACAACATAGAATGCATCTGACTCCAGTGGGCGGGTTTATTCCATGCATACCAAGTTATTCTCCAGTGGACACCTATGGGCAGCCCGTGGCTTAACTCCATTCTGATACTTTCTACCTGGAGTTAGAGTTAGATTTCACAGGTTAAGACCTCAGTCCCACCAGACTGTCCCCAAACAACTTTAGATGCCAATCACAAGTCAGGGTTCCTGGAATTTCTGATTGACTTGCCATAAACTGGGTTTTCCCATGATCACCTCCTGATTACTTAGCTAGAATGGCTCACAGGACTTGGGGATACATTTTAGGTTTATTATAGAGGATTATTGCCAAGGATATTACAGAAGTACATAGTACGAGTGTAGAAGGCTTCAAAGCACAGGAGCTTCTGTCCTCGTAGAGTTGTGAGTACTATCCTCCTGACACATGTGTGTATTCACAATCCTGGAAGTTTTCCAAACCCTGCACTTTAGGAATTTTAATGGAGGCATGATTGATTATTAACTCAATCCCCAGTTCCTCTCCCATCGCCCTAGGAGGAGGGAGGAGCTGAAAGTTCCAAGATTCTAATCATTGTTTTGTCTTCTGGTGATTAGCCCTCTCCAGGAGCTTATCAGGAGCTGCATGGTTAAAACAATCACCAAATCTCTTATCATTCAGACAATATCATGGGATCAGGACCTGGAGTCAATGACCAAATATTAGAACAAAAGTTATATCTAACATCTTTGTTGCTTAGGAAATTACCAGATTTTTAGGGAGCTTTGTGCCAGGAACCAGGAACATACATGAAGTACATATTTCTTTGTGTGTGTGTGTGTGTGTGTGTGTGTGTGTATTACAAGATTGCAGATTCATATATGAAGATGTATAAGTTTCTATAATTTCTAGTTCCTTATACATAAAACTCAAATAATAATGGTCTCTCTCCTTAAGTGATGATCATTATGGAAATTAGATGAAAGAATGCATATAAACTGGCCAGTTGAAAATGCTTTAAAAGAGGTTGAATGATTCTTCTAAAACTGATCCTCATCTTAAAGCCACAGACATCAAGAAATAGAAATGATTTGATATGATTTTTATTTTCCTGTAAGAGGATTAGAAATCTTTCTGGCAAAAATAAAGTTCAAAAAAATAAGCTGCATCAGCACATTTTTTTTATGTAAATATAAAACATACCTGAAAAATTCAGATGGGCCAATAGAAGAAAGAAAAATAATCTATGGTCCCATCATACAAATATAGCTTTTTAAACATTTTGTTGTATTTTCTTCCATGTATTAAAACTAATTTTTATAGTTAATTTTGATGGCAGCATACTTACATTTTCCACTTTTCCACTCTTCATATTAAAGCACAAGCAAATCCTTAGGTTATTATGTTAATTCATAATCTTTTGTTATACCATATGTCCCATTGGATATAACTGTAGCTTACAGATCCTTTTGCCTTTTGTAGATGTCAGGTTCTCTCCAGTTTTCTATCATCAAATGTTCTCTTTCTATAAATAGCTTTTTGCATAAAATTTCTTCTGTATTTAAGAACATTTTCCCAAGGTAACATATTATAGGAATGGAACTTCTTGGCAAAAGAGGCGATTTCATTTTAATCTCAACTTCATTTTCTGTTGATGTTTGTAACCGAATTTCCCTTTGGTCTTCTTTTAAAAGTCACTTCATTCTCCATTGTTGAAATGGAATTGGGGATAAGATAGTGATTAGTTGCAATCATTGACTACAAATTGACTTTCTGTGCACCTGGGAAAATAAGGTTTAAAATTCTCACGGGAGCTGTGAGGGAACAAGGGATAGGACCAAGACTCCACCACTGATGTCTGAAAAGATGTTTCAAGGACGACGAAAATGGCAAATCCTATCATTGTGTTTTTTTTCTTTTTTTTTTTAATTGGTTGTTCAAAACATTACAAAGCTCTTGACATATCATATTTCATACATAAGCTTCAAGTGAGTTATGAACTCCCATTTTTACCCCAAACACAGATTGCAAAATCATATCAGTTACACATCCACATTTTTACATAATGCCATACTAGTAACTGTTGTATTCTGCTACCTTTTCTATCCTATACTATCCCCCCTCCACTCCCCTCCCATCTTCTCTATCTACCCCATCTATAATTTATTTCTCTCCTTGCTTATTTTCCCATTCCCCTCACAGCCTCTTATATGTAATTTTGTATAACAATGAGGATCTCCCTCCATTTCCATGCAACTCCCCTTTTCTCTCCCTTTCCCTCCCCCTTCATGTCTCTGTTTAATGCTAGTCTTTTCTTCCTGCTCTTCCTCCCTGCTCTATTCTTAGTTGCTCTCATTATATCAAAGAAGACATTTGGTATTTGTTTTTTAGGGATTGGCTAGCTTCACTAAGCATAATCTGCTCTAGTGTCATCCATTTCCCTGCGAATTCCATGATTTTGTCATTTTTTAGTGCTGCATAATACACCATGGTGTATAGATGCCACATTTTTTTAATCCATTCATCCATTGAAGGGCATCTGGGTTGTTTCCAAAGTCTAGCTATTGTGAATTGTGCTGCTATGAACATTGATGTGGCAGTATCCCTGTAGTACGCTCTTTTAAGGTCTTCAGGGAATAGTCCGAGAAGGGCAATAGCTGGGTCAAATGGTGGCTCCATTCCCAGCTTTCCCAGGAATCTCCATACTGCTTTCCAAAGTGGCCAAACCAATTTGCAGTCCCACCAGCAATGTACAAGAGTACCCTTTTCCCCACATCCTCTCCAGCATTTGTTGTTGTTTGACTTCATAATGGCTGCCAATCTTACTGGAGTGAGATGGTATCTTAGGGTGGTTTTGATTTGCATTTCTCTGACTGCTAGAGATGGTGAGCATTTTTTCATGTACCTGTTGATTGATTGTATGTCCTCCTCTGAGAAGTGTCTGTTCAGGTCCTTGGCCCATTTGTTGATTGGGTTATTTGTTATCTTGTTGTCTAATTTTTTGAGTTCTTTGTATACTCTGGATATTAGGGCTCTATCTGAAGTGTGAGGAGTAAAGATTTGTTCCCAGGATGTAGGCTCTCTATTTACCTCTTTTATTGTTTCTCTTGCTGAGAAAAAACTTTTTAGTTTAAGTAAGTCCCATTTGTTTATTCTTGTTGTTAACTCTTGTGCTATGGGTGTCCTATTAAGGAATTTGGAGCCCGACCCTACAATATGTAGATCGGGGCCAACTTTTTCTTCTATCAGACGCAGAGTCTCTGATTTGATATCAAGGTCTTTGATCCATTTTGAGTTAACTTTTGTGCATGGTGAGAGGAGAGGATTTAGTTTCATTTTGTTGCATATGGATTTCCAGTTTTCCCAACACCATTTGTTGAAGATGCTATCCTTCCTCCATTGCATGCTTTTAGCCCCTTTATCAAATATAAGATAGTTGTAACTTTGTGGATTAGTCTCTGTGTCCTCTATTCTGTACCATTGGTCCACCCGCCAGTTTTGGTACCAGTACCATGCTGTTTTTGTTACTATTGCTCTGTAATATAGTTTGAAGTCTGGTATCGCAATACCGCCTGATTCACTCTTCCTGCTTAGTATTGCTTTTGCTATTCTGGGTCTTTTATTTTTCCATATAAATTTCATGATTGCTTTATCTATTTCTACAAGAAGTGCCATTGGGATTTTGATTGGCATTGCATTAAACCTATAGAGAACTTTTGGTAATATCACCATTTTGATGATGTTAGTTCTGCCTATCCATGAACAGGGTATATTTTTCCATCTTCTAAGATCTTCTTCACTTCTCTCTTTAGGGTTCTGTAGTTTTCGTTGTATAAGTCTTTCACCTCTTTTGTTAGGTTGATTCCCAAGTATTTTATTTTATTTTTTTTTGAGGATATTGTGAATGGAGTGTTTTTCCTCATTTCCGTTTCAGAAGTTTTGTAGCTGATATACAGGAATGCCTTTGATTTATGCGTGTTGATTTTATATCCTGCCACTTTGCTGAATTCATTTATTAGTTCTAGTAGTTTTTTTGTAGACCCTTTTGGGTCTTCTAGGTATAGAATCATGTCATCTGCAAATAGTGATAATTTAAGTTCTTCTTTTCCAATTTTTATGCCTTTAATTTCTTTCGTCTAATTGCTCTGGCAAGTGTTTCGAGAACTATATTGAATAGCAGTGGTGATAGAGGGCATCCCTGTCTTGTTCCAGATTTTAGAGGGAATGCCTTCAATTTTTCTCCATTCAGAATGATGCTGGCCTGTGGCTTAGCATAGATAGCTTTTACAATGTTGAGGTAAGTTCCTGTTATCCCTAGTTTTTCTAATGTTTTGAACATAAAGGGATGCTGTACTTTGTCAAATGCTTTTTCTGCGTCTATGGAGATGATCATATGGTTCTTATCTTTAAGTCTATTGATGTGGTGGATAACATTTATTGATTTCCGTATATTGAACCATCCTTGCATCCCAGGGATGAATCCTACTTGATCATGGTGCACAATTTTTTTGATGTGTTTTTGTATTCGATTCGCCAGAATTTTATTGAGGATTTTTGCATCTAGGTTCATCAGAGATATTGGTCTGTAGTTTTCTTTCTTTGAGGTGTCTTTGTCTGGTTTCGGAATCAGGGTGATGTTGGCCTCATAGAATGAGTTTGGAAGAGCTCCCTCTTTTTCTATTTCCTGAAATAACTTGAAAAGTATTGGTATTAATTCTTCTTTGACAGTTTTGTAAAACTCCGCTGTATACCCATCCGGTCCTGGGCTTTTCTTGGTTGGTAGTCTTTTGATTGCTTCTTCTATTTCATCCATTGATATTGGTCTGTTCAAATTGTGTGTATCCTCCTGACTCAGTCTGGGCAAATCATATGTCTTAAGAAATTTATCGGTGTCTTCACTATCCTCTATTTTATTGGAATATAGGTTTTCAAAATAATTTCTAATTGTCTTCTGTATTTCTGTAGCATCTGTTGTGATATTGCCTTTTTCATCCCGTATGTTAGTGATTTGATTTCTCTCTCTTCTTCTCTTCGTTAGCATGGCTATAGGTCTGTCAATCTTATTTATTTTTTCGAAGAACCAACTTTTAGTTTTGTTAATTTTTTCAATAGTTTCTTTTGTTTCAATTTCGTTGATTTCTGCTCTGATTTTAATTATTTCTTCTGCATTTGTTGTTGTTTTGTTCTTCCTTTTCTAGGGCTTTGAGATGAAGTGTAAACTCATTTATTTGTTGGATTTTCTTTTTTTTGAGGAATGACCTCCAGGCAATGAATTTCCCTCTTAAAACTGCTTTCATTGTGTCCCATAGATTCCGATATGTTGTGTCTGTATTTTCATTTATCTCTAAGAATTTTTTGATTTCCTCCTTTATGTCTTCTGTAACCCTTTGATCATTCAGTAACATATTGTTCATTTTCCATGTGATATAGGATTTTCCCTTCCTTCTTTTATCATTAATTTCCAGTTTCATTCCATTATGATCAGATAAAGTGCATGGTATTATCTCCACCCCTTTATATTTACTAAGGGTTGCCCTATGGCATAATATATGGTCTATTTTTGAGAAGGATCCATGTGCTGCTGAGAAAAACGTATATCCACTTGAAGATGGTTGATATATTCTATATATGTCAGTTAAGTCTAGGTTATTAATTGTGATATTGAGTTCTATAGTTTCTTTATTCAACTTTTGTTTGGAGGATCTGTCCAATGGTGAGAGAGGTGTGTTGAAGTCACCCATAGTTATTGTGTTGTGGTCTATTTGATTCTTGAACTTGAGGAGAATTTGTTTTATGAACGTCACAGCACCATTATTTGGTGCATAAATATTGATAATTGTTATATCTTGTTGTTGAATGGTTCCTTTTAACAGTATATTATGTCCTTCCTTATCCCTTTGGATTAATTTAGTCTTGAAGTCGATTTTATTTGATATGAGGATGGCCACCCCTGCTTGCTTGCGAGGACCATGTGCGTGGTATATTTTTTCCCAACCTTTCACCTTCAGCCTGTGTACGTCTTTTCCAGTCAGATGTGTCTCCTGGAGGCAGCATATTGTTGGATTTGTTTTTTTAATCCATGTTACCAGCCTATGTCGCTTTATTGGAGAGTTTAAACCATTAACGTTTAGAGTTACTATTGATGTATGTTTTGTACTTCCAGCCATGTTTGATTATTTATCTCTTTTTTTTAAATTTAGTTTGTTTCTCCATGGTTAGCTTTCCCCCCACCGTCTGTCCTTACTGAGGTACTTCCCACTGTTGGCTTTGGTTATTGTTATTCATTTCTTCCTGGTGTAGTATTTTGTTCAAGATGCTTTGCAATGCTGGTTTTCTGGCTGCAAATTCTTTTAGCTTTTGTTTATCATGAAAGATTTTTATTTCGTTGTTGTACCTGAAGCTTAATTTTGCTGGGTACAGAATTCTTGGTTGGCATCCATTGTCTTTCAGTGTTTGAAATACTTTGTTCCAGGATCTTCTCGCTTTCGGTGTCTGTGATAAAAAATCCGTTGTTAACCTTATTGGTTTACCCCTGAATGTAATCTGCCTCTTTTCTCTTGTAGCTTTTAATGTTTTCTCTTTGTTCTGTATATTGGATATCTTCATAAGAATGTGTCTTGGCGTTGGTCTACTGTGATTTTGTATGCTCGGTGTCCTGTATGCATCTACAATTTGTATATCTGTTTCCTTTTTCATTTCTGGGAAGTTTTCTGTAATTATATCCTTTAGCAGGTTACTCATTCCCTTGGTTTGAATTTCTATCCCTTCCTCTATCCCGATGACTCTTAAATTTGGTTTTTTTATGTTATCACATATCTCTTGGATGTTTCTCTCGTGATTTTTAACCAGCCTATCTGAGTTGGCTAGACTGTTTTCAAGATGATATATTTTGTCTTCATTATCTGACATTCTGGCTTCTACTTGCTCCACTCTATTAGTGATACTCTCATTTGAGTTTTTAATTTGGTTTATAATTTCCTTCATTTCTAAGATTATTGTTTGATTCTTTTTTATAATCTCTATCTCCTGATAAAGATGCTTAACTTCTTCTTTTATCTGTTTATGTAATTCATTCTCAATGTGTTCTTTCGCTGCTTGAATTTGCTGTCTTGTATCCTCTTTAAGGTTCCGTTCCATCTGTCTAAGGTGTTCCTTGAGTTCTTTATATGACCATTTTTCTGATGACTCTATATCCTCCTGAATATTTAGGCTGCCCTGCATTGTTTGCACTCCTTTTCTTCCTTGCTTTTTCATGCTGCTCATGTTGCTTCTTGTTCTGTTTGACTGCTGAGTTACTGTTTACTCCTATAAATTTATTTGATGCTTGGGAGGAAAGGTATTAGAAGGGAAGGGAGGAAGTCACTAAAGAGAATGAGAGTAAGCAGGTAGAATTCAAGGAAGGGGGAATAAGAAAATTGAAAAGAAATGTAAAGACAGAAGAAAAGAAGGAAAGAGAAAAAAATAGAACATTTAAAAGAATTTAAAGAAAAATAATAATAATAGAAATGAAAAATGAAATTAAAAATGGAATAAAATAAAATGGATTAAAAAAACATTTAAAAAGACAGCAAAAAAAAAAAAAATTTATAAATGCAGTCCTAGAGTTCGATTAACTGTTCTTCCAGTAGATGGAGCTATGCCCACCGGGCCAAGTTTCTCCTCTCAGTAGGCAGGAGTCAATCTCTGTGCAGCAGTTCTTCCTCACGGACTGGGCGGGTCTCCACTCCTGCTGTTCGCCTTGTGGGCGGGGCCTTTCACAGAGCCCGTCGGGGGTCGTTTGCAGCGCCGGGCTGGCAGGTGGGGGGTGGTCGTCTGGAGCCCCGAACCGCCAGAGGCGGTTCACAGAGCCGGGCCGGCAGGGGCCGGGCAGGCAGTGCCCTCTCCCACACTCACTGCAACGCGTGGGCAGCGGGTGTTTGGCCTTAGCTGACGGCTGCTCACAGAGCCGGACGGGCGGGGGCCCAGGCAGGCAGCGCCCGCTCCTAAGCTCGCTGCAACATGTGGGCCGTGGCCGTCCGGTGGCGGTTCACAGAGCTGGGCCGGTGTGCGCCCAGGCAGGCAGCGCCCGTTCCCAAGTTCGCTGCAACGTGTGAGCAGCTGCCATCGGCGGTTCACAGAGCCGGGCCGGCGGGGGCCCAGGCAGTCAGCGCCCACTCCCAAGCTCGCTGCAACGTATGGGCAGTGGCCGGCGGCGGTTCACAGAGCCGGGCCGGCGTGGGCCCAGGCAGGCAGCGCCCGTTCCCAAGTTCGCTGCAACGTGTGGGCAGCTGCCGGCGGCGGTTCACAGAGCCGGACCGGCGTGGGCCCAGGCAGGCAGCGCCCGTTCCCAAGATCGCTGCAACGTGTGGGCAGCGGCCTGCGGTGGTTCACAGAGCCGGGCCAGCAGGGGCCTAAGCAGGCAGCTCCCACTCCCAAGCTCGCTGCAATGTATGGGCAGCGGCCGGCGGCGGTTCACAGAGCCGGGCCGGCGTGGGCCCAGGCAGGCAGCGCCCGTTCCCAAGTTCGCTGCAACGTGTGGGCAGCTGCCGGTGGCGGTTCACAGAGCCGGTCCGGCGTGGGCCCAGGCAGGCAGCGCCCGCTCCCAAAATCGCTGCAACGTGTGGGCAGCGGCCGGCGGCAGTTCACAGAGCCGGGCCAGCGGAGGCCCAAGCAGGCAGCTCCCGCTCCTAAGCTCGCTTCAACGTGTGGGCAGCAGCCGGCGGCGGTTCACAGAGCCGGGCCGGCGTGGGCCCAGGCAGGCAGCGCCCGTTCCTAAGTTCGCTGCAATGTGTGGGCGGTGGCTGTCGCTGGTTCACAGAGCCGGGCCGGCGGGGGCCCAGGCAGGCAGTGCCTGCTCCCAGGTTCGCTGCAACGTGTGGGCAGTGGCTGTCCGGCAGCTGCCGGCGGCGGTTCTCAGAGCCGGGCCGGCGGGGGCCCAGGCAGGCAGCGCCCGCTCCTACGTTCACTGCAACGTGTGGGCTGCAGCCATTTGGCGGCGGCCGGCGGGACTGTGCCCCTGCTCTGCATTGCCGAGATTCAGTCGTCTGGGACAAGCTGACACCTCCAATTAAACTTACTAGTTCCAGGCAGGTCTCCTTTCAGCAGAATTTTGCTAGAAGTTTCTCAGCAGGATGCATGTAGGTGTATTGATGAGTCTCTCTGATCCCGTTACCACGGAGGCATTGAAAGTGCTGCCTCCTCGCTGGCCGCCATGTTGGGTCCCCCCAAATCCTATCATTGTGAACCACAATAAAAATAAGCTGGCTTCACACAAGAAGGCCTCGAATATTTAATACCACAGTCTCCTTCTGAGTGACATCAGCACGAGTACCTAGAAAGTTATGTGGACCATGAAACAGGACAGTTCAAGTTCATTTTTGCGTAACCACAGCTTTAAAATGTTTCTATGTTGCAGGCTGACCATGAAGAGATGGCTTTAGTTCTCCTACATCAAAGAGATCTCCCTTTTGTTTTGGCTGTACCTTGGCACACAAAGGCCATGAACTTGGGCCACATTTGTTTTTGTTTTGTTTTATTCTTTATTTTTATTTTTTTTTTTTTTTGAGATTTGGCCCTGTATTGAATTGTCAAAACAAAAGATATGTTGCAGCTGTTCTTTTGAGAGATTTATGCTCATATTGTCTCTTTGTTCTCTCTCTCATGGATGGGAAACAGGGCTAAGTTGTAGATGTTCGCCAACAAGGTATAGTGGAAATGGCATGATCTATAGACTCAATGATAGCTTAAAGTTCATATTCTTCCACATGCTTTCTGAGGGACTGCAGCAAGTAGTTCATTTAATCTTTATGAGCCTTTGCTTTCTCATCTATACTTTCTCATCTATACTTTTTGCTTTCTCATCTATACTTTCTCATCTATACTACACAGGTTTTAAAATCACATTAACATGGTGTTTGGAACAAAACTGTCCCAGCCTTTATAAATTCTAAATGTTGATGCCTCTTGGCCTCAATTTTAGGACTTCTGTTCCATTATATCCAACCTCTACCCCTACCCCAACTGACCATATCTAAATTATCTCTGGGACTTTCAGGTATATCTCCTGTCTACATTTTACTCATTTACTCAATACGTATTTATGAAATTCTGACTATATTCTGGACTTTGGGGATCAATGCACAAGACAAAGAATGTCCTGGATTTCATGGAGCTGCCATTCTCAGTGAGAGAGAAGGGAGCAAATAAGATCAGTATGTTGATAGCAAGTCGTGATGAGTAATATCAAAAGCTATAAAACAGAGATGAGATAGAAGGTGGAGAATAGGAAGTCATGTGCCAAAGTCCTCTCTGGAGAGGAGCAGGTGAGGACATCCACAAGTCACCTGAGCAATTTGCTTCATCTCTGCTTCCATTGATGCCTTCTTGGGGGAAGGCCTGTGGCTGGGGAAGTTGGCAGTGCAGTGGAATCACTCTGACTCTGTCTTCCCACTCTGTCTCAGTTTAACTACATTATCTGGTTCCCAAAGATCAAAGCTTTGCAGTCTCTCGTGAACCCAAGTTCTTTAGGTTCTTACCATACCCTTTCTGGTCCAAGATGTTCAAAGGATTCATTTGGGACCACTCCCTCTTCTAACCCTTCCCCCTGAGATTCCAGCATTCCCTTTCAGTCTTCTAAAGCAAATCCTCACTTTCCAGGCCAATACAAAAAGCCATCATACTTATCAATTTGTGCAGATGGATGTTTTAACATGGGAGTATGGTTTCCATCGCTCAGGATTCCACCAGAAGAAAAAACTACTGCAGGGGAAGACTCTGAGATAAAAGTCAGAGCCACTGTGGTTAAATCTGGCTTTTCCCCTTGCTAGCTTTGTGACACTGGGCAAATTTCTTAACTAGCCTTGACCTTGGGGCCCTTATCTATAAAAGGGACAGGAATAAGGTGCCAGCACATGGGATCCATCATGAGGGCTCAACTGATGAAAAAGAGGGAAAGGCATCTAGGAACAGTTGAAGTCTGGGTAGTGGGAGGTCCTATGCAGCTCAGATTGCTATGGTGGCCAGGCCTTGTTACGTTACAGGATTTTTCAGCTCCTGACAACTTATAAAGGCAAGGAAAACAGTCAATTAAAGTCCAGTTGAAAATAAGAAAGCTTGCCTCAGGGAAATTTGCAAAAATATTTTTGGTTGGGGGAAAGTGGAATGTTATTTGATTTACTCCCAGTATAAAACCACTTGGAAAGAAGAAAATCAAGGCCTAGGGGACCTCTGGGAACAGTCAGCTATGTTGTCATAAGTCAGTGACTTAATCCCCATTCATAATGAAGCTCATTTGCTGGTGTCCCAGGGAAGCTAGCAGCCCTTTGCTTAGTGATTTAATTGCTTGCTTGCTTCACTGTTTAAAGCTGCTTTGCAGGTGCAGACATAGGATTTTCAGTGTGCCTTAAATGATGTTCAAGTGGCAGGTAACTTCACCCAAATGAACTGGACACCAGAGGGTATGGAGTCGTTCCCTCATATACAAACCAACCTTTGGAGACTGCTCCAGTTGGGTTCCCTCAGTAACCAGACTGCCTGAAGCTATTTTCAAACTGTAAAACCCATAAAGTGAAATTTATTGCACTTTGCTATATTTTACTAGAGTTAGAGGGTTCAGATAAAATTTACTGGATAGATGTAAAACTCAGTTGATAGGAAAATGAACTGTTTTCACAGGCGCTCGTATGGGGCCGTTTTGATCACTGTACTGAATCCACACGTTGCTACAAGGCTTTCCCCCTGTTTTAGCAAAATTGAAGGCAGGTAAATATAACAACGCCAGCTTCTCAGCCCTGAGGCCAGTGCTGACAGGACTAATCTGAGCTGCCACCCAAGGGCTCTGGCCGATTTTGCTTCAGCTAACATTCACCATCCAAGATTAAAGAGCTTGCCTTCCCTTCTTTGCTGGACAGTGAGTTGCAAATAGCGACCAGAAGCCCAGCATGCTAGGGATGATGCCCACTTGGGAAGTGAAGATGAGCCTGGGGGGGAGGGGGTTGGGAATTGGGGTAGTGGAGTTATCCTGGAAGCACCCTGGGCAGGACTATTTAATTCTGCTTGGAAGAATTCACCGTCATGATCAGAATTCACCATGTCTTGAGAAAAGTAGCAGGGGAGCTAACGAAAGAGCCATTTCTCCCAAGGTTTTGCCCTCCTTCATTCTCTTCAAAATCTAACAGAAAGAGAAGATAGAGAAAGAGGGAGAGAAAGAGAGAGAGAATTTAAGAGAGAAAGAGAAATGGAGGGAGGAAAGGAAGGAGGGAAGGAAGGAAGGAGAGAAGGTGAAAAGGAAAGAAAAATATTCTTGTAAGAAGGAACCTGATTGGATTTCTTTTGTCTTCTACTTTTCCTCAACACACAGTGCTGAAGAGAGGAGCATTTTGAGATGAGCATTTGAGTGTTTCTAATGTAGTGAGATCCTATTGCCCAAAGTGTAGAATGCCCACTAGTGATATGCAAAATGTTTTAAGTTAGGAACGGATTAATTTATTCTATCTCATAACTTATTTTAATATAGATCAGAGAAATACTGATTTTCTATTCCTAGCAGTGGCCCCCCCACACAAAAAAAAATTCATTTTTTAAAAAATAAACATTTAATAAAAAGAGTCAATTCAAAGAAGAAAAAAAAACAAGCACATAAGATCATGGCAAAATTTACTAAGTGGTGCTGGAATGATTAAACTTTGGAAAATACTACATGTAGACATCTGGGAGAAATGAAATTGTATTATCTTTGTTTTGTATTTCTTCTTTTAAAAAATCCTTTGCTTGCAATCACTCTGCTTTCTGGGGCAGCAACAAAAAAAATGTTATATGTTCTTTGCACCATTTAATTTCTCTCTTTGGCTCAGAGGAAGATGACCATTTTTTATTCTGTTGTACAACAGATTTGGGGATTAACTCTAGTCATTGAAATGCAGGCAGAGGGGAAGTTCGTCTTTTTCAGATCTAGCCCCTGAAAGGTGATCTTCCAGTGATTTCCTTCTCTGGGGCTGATGGCTAATTGTGGTGGGCCCAATCCAAGCTCCATGCATTTCCAGAGCTTACGTCTGCTGGGTGAGATCAACACACAGGAGCCTGCTGATACCACGAGGTGGACTGCATTGCTAACAGGAGCAAGAGTGTCCACAGGCTGCAGAGGAAAATGAAATGACAACAAAAGCACAGACTAAAACTTAAATGATAAAATGACTTCCCGGGGATCCATCAGCTCTTGCCAGGGCCAGAATTTAGGTTTAGGGCGTTTGGAATGGAAATTAATTTGACTATCCTATAGAGTCTGAATAGAGTGAGATGAGAAAAAGTGAGTGAGACAAAGAGAAAAAAAAATGAAGATAATGTCACACTTTCTAGCCAACATGCCAGGAAAAAAAAAAGCACATTAACTATGATAAAGAGCACCCTACTTCTTATTAAAAACAAATATTTCTGTTTATATCATGTTGAATTTAGGATACTGATAGGTCTCTGGTTGAAAATGGCACTTAGAAGTTCACATCTGTGTATCAGAGGCGAGGTCAACTCAAAAATCAAGACCAGAAACTCAGGAGTATAATCAGGAGACAGGTCCAAATCGTTTAGGGAGAAGAGCAGAGTCAGGTGATAAGAACCCATGCTTGAGATACCTTTTATTTAAGGAGAGGAACACAGAGAAGCAGTGCAGAGACACAGAGCAATCATCAAAGAACTAGAAGGGGGGCCAGGGTTGTAGCTCAGTGGTGGAGCACTTGCCTAGCATGCGTGAGGCACTGGGTTCGATCCCCGGCACCACATACAAATAAACAAATAAAATAAAGGTATTGTGTCCATTTACAACTAAAAAGATATTAAAAAAAAAGAACTAGAAGGGCTCCTATTCAGATACAATGTCATTCAATTCACTACCAATCTTTTCAGTACCCATTTAAGTGTAAGTTGCTGTCCTGGGTTGAATGAAGGATTCTGTGTATAAGATTCCTAAACACATTCCCTCTACCCTGAGCTAATGTCCTTTCCCCTGTAAGTATGATAATAAAGGACCAGAAGAGAGAAAAGTAGGCACAGCCAATTTCAAAGATGGTTTGACCTCTGGCTGTCCCCTCCCCACCCGGAAAGTGGATATATGCAGGAGAACACATGGATCAAATAGTTTAAATGAGTTGAAACAATAAGGCAAATCAGTAAACAACTTTTCCTACTGAATTTCCTTTTTTTTTTTTTTTTTTTTTTTTTTTACTTTTTCTTTTCTGAATTAGTTAAATCAACTGCTCTGGCCTAAACATCTCCAATCTCATTCTTTTCACTGCTCGCCGCAGTAGCTCTATACTAGACTTGATTTATTATTTGAAATTAAAAAGGGAGCTAGCCTCTGTGGATCTGAGGATCATAGAAGTGTGATGGTTAGGAGGTACCTTATGGGTCATTATGTCCCAAATTGAGAATTTTCATAGATAAGGAAAAAGAATCAGAGGAAGGCTGATGTGATTGTGCAGGTGGTTGGTGGCTGAACCAGACCCGGAATATAAGGCTCCTGCTTTCAAACTCAACTCCCCTACCACATCATGTTTATCTCCCTACAATTTGCCTATAGCTGCACAGATGATTTTCCAGCCTCTTGCAAATAATATTTCTAAACAAATTTCTTCTATAAATTCTGGCTTTCAAAATACAGAATAGATGGTCAATTCTTCAGTTAGGTTAGAACCTTTAATTGGAAGCCAGATCATAAAACAAAAATGGACACAGGCCACTGCCAGAGAAGACAGGATCCCACAAATGCCACAGTACCTTTCCTTTAACATCAGAAAATCCTTCTGGATTCATAGATCCAAGGTTTGTGAAGTAGAAGGACAGATGGAAGAGAAAGCATCATAGAACATGAATACTGTTTTCTTCTTATAACCCTTGAACCCTGAAATTGTATTTTTTTTTTCATAATTACCTTCAATTTAGCAATGGACATGATTTTTATTGAGGCAGTAACAATTCATGAACCTATATATTATTATTTTATTATTGTATCAGGGATTGAACCCAAAGGCAATTAACCACTGAGCCACATTTTATATTTTATCTTGAGACAGGGTCTCACTAAGTTGCTTAGGGCCTCGCTAAGATGCTGTGGCTGGCTTTGAACTTGTGATCCTCCTGCCTCAGCCTCCTGATATGCGAGGATTACAGGCATGAACCACCATGCCCTGGCATGAACATATATTATTAAGGATGAGAGCTACTTTGAATTGAGTAACGTTGAATTAAAGGGAAAACTGTTAAGGAAATTCACCCCTGGGCTGAGACATTACCCGTCAAGCTGTGGCCTAAAGTGAGTTTTTACAGCTAAGTTATAAACCCTTGGAAATAGTGAGACACTTAACTGCAGCTGGCATCTTTACGATTAGATCAAGAGAAGCACCACCTTTACAAACTACAGATTTGTTCTAGCCATAGTCGCACATACAGGAAATGAGGAAGAAAATCTGTGCTCAAAGAGAAACTGCATGCCTGTTTAGACCATCCCATGACCAGGGAGAAGATCTGGCTTAGCACCTGCACAAAGAAAAGATGGGGGGCTGGGAGAGAGAGAGAGAGAGAGAGAGAGAGAGAGAGAGAGAGAGAAAATGGATGGGATGAGAAGAGCAGAAAGAAATATGAAAAAGGAGAGGAATCAGGATGAATGGAATATCAAAATAATGATTACAGATTTGAATTGATTAAACATTATATAGTAAGAATCTGAGTCAATACTGATACAGATTAATTAATACATAGAGGAGAGGCAAATGCTCTTCTTTATGACAGAATGCCAAGTAATCAATTTAGAATGAGTGATGGAACTGGAAAAATCATCATTTGGCAACTATTATAGTAATAATTGCTTCAGGTAAGAAATCAATGTACTAGCTAAAAATAGTAGGCAAAAGTTTGATGAGAAATAGAATATTTACATATTCTCAAAGTAGCTCTCCATAAAATATTTGTAAATTAGAAAGAAGGGGGGGAAAATACAGTGGAGAATCTGGGAGACACAACCTTAAGGGGGAGATGAAAGTTTGGTGGCCAGTGTCAAGACAAATAGACATTATGTGACTTCTGATGCAACCCACAGAAGACACAACATTCTGTTGTGTCTTACCTGAAGTTGAGCATGAAGAAACATCAGACCAACCAACGGGAGGGAGAACTGACAATGAAGCTGGCCAGTACCCTTCAAAGATGTCAAGGATTCGAAAGAAGAGGAAAAGTGGAGGCAATATTCCCTTATTTTAGACTCCAGATTAAAGAAGACTGAAAGGATAGGGCAGTGCAATGTGAAGTCCTGGAAAGGATCCTGGATGACAAAAAATGAAATTTGGTACATATTTGAGCTTGGTAAAATGTGAATGAAGTCTGTAGATTAGATAATGTTGTGGTACTGATGCTAATTTCCCGATTCGGATCATTTTACTGTGGTTATAAAAAGAACATGCTGGATTTTACAAGGAAGTGTTTAGGAGTTAAAGGCCATCATGGGCATAACTTATTTTCAAATTGCTCAGAAAATAAATCTATATTTATGGAGGAAGATGGCGGGCGGGGAGGAAGGGGGATGCAGAGCAAAAAAAAAAAAAAATGGTCAAGTGTTAGGACAGCATTTGCAGGAGTCCAGTCAAAGGGGATGGGGAAATTCTTGGCACTGTTCTTTTAATCCTTACATCTAAAATCATGTCAAAACAGAAAAAGTTTTGAAGACAAAGGAGATAGTAAAAGCATTCGATGATGATTACAGAGAGTATGAAGAAGAGATCAGCATTAAATATAAATAAACAGAAAAGAGAAAATAAAAGATAACATAGGGAAGAATAAATGAGGAAAAGAAACCTGTCAACTCTAATAAGGAAATCGAGAGCTCATAGATCCTTATGGGCTTCAGGTTCTAACAACTCCCTGAGCTGACCTGCAAAGACAATAGGTAGGTTTGTGAAGGTTTTCTTGAAGAGGGTTCCTGACTCTTTTTAGATCTGAAAATATGGCCAACCTCCCCTACCACCCAGCTACCACTGCCCAAGGCTTAAGACGTGGATGCCCAAACTTTTCTAGCAAGAGGAAAAGGGTCCGTCTTATCTGTAACAGGATAGGACCTCTTGAAGCCTACCCTTGAGCTCCATGGAGTCGGTGTATCAAGAGACATTTGGAATGTCTGTCCCTTTAGAATTTACCAATTTTCTAGTCCACGTCAAGGGCAGCAAAATCATAAGGTGTATCATGGTTGCGTTAGTCGGCGGCTTTCTGTCACTAACATGAATTCTTGAGATAAATGATGAGAAGAAAGGTTCATTTTGGCTCATGGTTTTGGAGGTTTCGTCCATGACCCATGGGCCCTGTTAGTTTTGTTCTGTTTCAACACAGCCCAGTGTGGCAGGGGCATGTGGTGGAACAAAGTCATCCACTTCATGACCAGGAAGTGAAAAAGAGGAAGAGAGCGGGGTCCTACAATGCCCTCTCAGGTCACATCCCCAGGGACCTAGCCTCCCAATAGGTCCCACCTCTTAAAGCTTCCACCACCTTCCAATAGTGCCACTCTGGGGACCACGTGTTTAACACTCAAGATCCAAATTGTAACAATGCTGAAAGGAGAAAACGACTTTTCTTCAGTTGGCAGAAAGTTATCCTTTGCAGGTCAGATCACTGCCATTGGCCTATTCCTGTGGACAAGTTGGCCCCGTGGAGGCCTTGGGGGGAAAGACAGGTCCACTGCAGAGCTACAAGAACTTTTGGGGGAAAGGGAAATTGATCCTTAAATACTGACCTCTGGCTCCTGGTGGCCTGTGGGCCTGAGCAGAGGTACAGGTAGCAAATGTGTCCTAAGACCTCCGGCCAAGCAGGACTATCAATCCTCACTCCAGTCTTGTCCCTCTGTGCTGTTCTTCACGTTCTGTAAGGTCCCTCTTAAGCAGACATGAAATGGAATGGAAAATTCAAGAAGGCAGCCATCAGCCTTGACAGATCCCACAAGCAAGTCGTCAGTTTCCCATCACTTCCTTTCTGCTGGTCTCGTCCTCAGACACGTGCTCTCTGCACTGTGGTACTGGAGAGTTTGGGGTTTACATCATCCTTAGTTAGGGTGACCACATATCACAGTTTGCCCAGGACAGGCCCAGTGTACATGGATTGTGTAGCGTGTTTGTGATCAGCGTCGTCCCCTTTCACTTTCTAATGTCTACTCACTTATATTATAAATCACTTGTTTGCTATAGTTTTTAAAATTCTCATGATCTCAGGAGGAGAAATTAAGGTAAACTCAAGTCCCCCAAAAAATCTCTGGCCCTATCAGTGTCACATGATCACCTCTGAACCAATTACCATCTCCCAGGGGATGAGGTACTTGGATTGGTCAGTTGGAATCAGGTGCTCATCTCTGATGTTGACAAGGGTGATTGACAATTCCATTGGATGGGGGTGGACTTGTTCTGGAAAGGCAGAGGCTAAACCTATATATATATTCATTATATATATATATATATATATATATATATATATATTCATCACACACCACTTACCTGAGGCCTTGCTCAAGTTTTATATAACTTTATATAATTGCCTGACTTTTAATGTGTGTTTCCAGGTGTTACTGTTCACCTCAACTGAACTACCAACTCTCAGAAGTCAAAGCTTAGGTATTGCTACAGATTTTGATGATATAGATACAGGTATGGATTCCCCATGACATATAGAAGGCACTTACATACCCAGAGGAAATGCCTTCCAGATGTCTTTTAAATGAATTAAACTTTAGAAATAAAAGCTTAAATTACTCATCTGATGAAAATGTATCATACGTATTATCTGTTTCTCCCAGTGATTTCCTGGGATGGATATGTTTTTTGCACTTGCAGAAACTGAAATACCAGACCACATACCTCTTTGACCAAAATAATGGAACTGAAATCCTAGCTTTATGATTTTTAAATTCCATTTCTGTGCTATATCTGTGAAACTGAGTTCTGTTTTATTTTCCCCATTTATTTACCTTTCTTGCCCACTGCTGTAATGCATGATCATTGCAAAAAATAAGAAGGGGAAGTAGAGAGAGGAGACGTAGAAAAACAAAGAAAATTAAACCACCCATATTCCCATTACTAAAAGATTATCAATATTACGACTCTACTGCATTTTACACTCACCTTTCCTTTATGGATATGCTAGGGTTTAAATGTCCCCTGTCAAACTTATGTGTTGGGAACTTCATCATCAACACGATAGCATTGGGAATTAGAGCTTATGGGAGGTCATGAAGGCTGTACCCTCATAAATGGATTAAAGCCATAATAAAAAGGGATCTGGAGAGTGGATTTGCCCTATTCCACTCATCCACCATGTAAGGGACAACATTCCTCCTCTCTAGAGGATGCAGCTTTCAATGAGCCATCTGAAAACAGAAACTGAGCCTTGCCCACACATCAAAACTGCCAGCACCTTGATTTTGTATTTCCTAGTCTCCAGAACTGTGAGGAAATAATTTTCTGTTCTTCATAAATTACCCAGTGTCAGGGATTTTGTTACAGTAGCATAAAACAGCCAGAGACAGGATATGAAATTGAATTGTGACTGCATCAAAATTTGATGTTGAAGTCTCAACCCCAACGTGACACTATATGGGGATAAGGCCAAACGAGGTAATGAGGGTGGGGCCCTAATCCAATAGTGCTACTGTTCTGAAAGAAAAGACTGAAGTGTGTACACACAAAGGAAAGGCCACATGAACACATATGGAGAAGTAAGCTCTCTGCAAGCCAGGAGGAGGGACGCTAAAAAAAAAAAAAAAAATTGCGGGCACCTTGATCTTGGACTTCCAACTTCCAGAACTGTAAAAGAGCAAATTTCTACAATTTAAGTTACCAGTCTGTCTGTGGTATTTTATTTTGGTATCCCAAGTAGGGTGATACAGAACATACATTTTTAACAAAATTAAAACTGTATTTTATATATATATATCACTTGGTATCTGTTTTTCACTCATTGGCATTTTTCCAAAAAGTTTAATATTCTTTGAAAAATGATTTTTGAAATAAAATAGTAGTATTTCATCATATGGATACACCCTCATGATAGTATAGAATATATATTTGGTCTTCATTCCCGTTTTCTAAAATAACTCCTAAAATCCTTGGAACCTCTAGAGTAATAAGAGTGTCATCTGTATGCTAATGAGAGGACTGGTGGCTGGGGACCTTGGATAGCTCCAGGATGGGGGCAGGTCACTGGAAAGACCAAGGCATGATTAGAGGATTGGGACTTTCAACACCACCCGCTACGCTCTGGGGCAGGGAGAGGGGCTGAAGGTTGAGTTCGTCATCCTGGCCAACGAAGCAATCAGTCATGCATATGTAATGAGACCTTCATAAAACCCAAAAGGACAGTGCTCAGGAGCTTCAGGATAGTCCATCTCGTGGGGGTTCCTGGAGGGTGGACTGCCTGGAGTGGGTATGGGAGCTTCCTGCCCTTCCCACCTGCCTTACTCCCTGCCTCTCTTCCATCTTTATAATAAATGGATAAACATAAGCAATGTGAGTTCTGTGAGTCACTCCAGCAATTGAACCCAAGGAGGTGTTCGTGGTAACCCTATACACAGCTGATTAGTCAGATGAATAGGTGGCAGCCTACGACTTACAATGGGCATCTATCTGAAATTGGCAGGGGCTGTCTTGTGGGGCTAAGTCCTCACCCATGAGATCTGATGCTAACTCTATAGTGTCAGAAGGGCATTGAATTAGAAGACACCCAGCTGGTACACAGAATGGGTTGGCAGGTGGGGAAATCCTACACACACACACACACACACACACACACACACACACCCCAGGTGTCAGAATTACTTGCTCAGTATGAGATAGAATAGGAATAAATAAATAAAATCCCTGAATTATTTAACCCTCCCTCTATTGGATTAACCATCCTCATTTGAAGAGCAGTCAATTTTCTATTATAAAAATACTATAATTAATTTATAGTAAATAAATATTATAAATTAAAGTTGGCCTGCACTTTTAATATTTTATTTATAGTACAGTCTTACAAGTAAGGAAAAAATTTTAAATTTTTACATAAGTATCAAATTGCTTCCAAAATCATTATGCCAAATTTTACTTCCATTTGTAGTATTTCAGAATTCCTGTTTCACTCCACCCTTTTTACCTGGAAGTGCAATATTTAAAATTACCAATTCGATAGGTAAAACTTTTTGTCTCATTTATGTTTCAATGTGCATTTATTTTGTTGCCAGTAAAGGCAAGAATTTTTACGTTTTTTGACCACTTGATTTCTTCCCTTGTACGCTTTTATGATGTTCGTAGTTAGTTGTTCTTTTTTATTTTTAATGATTTTAAAGCACTCTTTATATATTGTTGGTGGTATGTTTCCATCATATTTGTTAGAAAATTTTCCTTATTTTTTAGTGTTATTTTAATGTACTTTTGTAAATATTTAATCTCACCTTTATCCAATTAAAACTACAAGTATGCTCCCAGAAAAAGCCATATTTTTTTTTCTATTCCTTTGATGAGTTCTAATGTCCACCAAAGGTCTTCTGTACTATAAAACCTGCTTCTGATTTGGTTCATTATCACAAAGATTTTAAATTAGGGTAGGTCAAGGCATATTCTCTGAACCAAGCTCTGTTCAGTGAAAGGCGGATGTTACACAGTTAACCTCTAACCTGGTCCTGACTTTGTGCTCCAGCTCTATTATTGTCTGGGGGACTACAAGGGTTTCAACTCTGAGTAAGCTAGGGCCAGAATTTCTAATTACCAAGCGAGGGACTTGGCCCTGAACTTTCAAAGCTTGCCACACGCAATAGCCAGCTTATTTGAAAAGTGCTGTTTTAATCTGTGACATGACAACATTCAGAGTCTTTGGCCAATATCAATAATTAACTTTCTTTCTGTTGCAAAGACTCGTTTTTTTTTTTTGTAGTTGTGCTAAGGAACTGTGAATCTGCCAAATCTATTTTGTGTTTCTGAATCGTCCAACCATGATATGAAAATGATATTTATTAACTTTTATTGGATAAAACAGAAAAAAACCCTATATAAACTGAGTTGATCTTAAAGAAGCTTGTTGTAATTTTATATAGCACTGCGTCAAGATTCGTACCATCTGAAATCAATCTGAAATCCAAAAGATTCTGCTTGGTTTGCATGCTTTTCACGTGTTTAAAAAATTACAGCTAGTTTTGTTTTCATGTCCTGTTTATGATTGAACAGACACAATCACATTGGAAAGGAACATTGTTTATGCAGATCACATCACAGGAATGAAAAATTGAAGAGGGGTACAGTGTTTGTGTGTATTTTAAAGCACCTTTGTTTATAAATGAGCAGATTTGTATTCAGTTTCAGCAGATTCCATGATGACTTGGGGGAGAAGCTCTTACTCTCCCTCCTTAACTTTTATTGGTGAGAGAGCAGTAAAACCTTAGAAGTTCGTTTAGTAATAAAAAAAAAATATCACGTGAAAACATGAAGAGCACTCAACCTATAGAATCTCTGAGAGCAGCATTAGCCTGGTTTGCCATCCTCAGGCCGCCTCTCTGTCTGAGGATAACTCCCAGCTTTCCTCACATTGCCTCCTGGCCTCTGCAAACATCCGAGTGTGAACCACGTGGCTGTTCAAAGCACCAGGGTACAAACCTGCAGTACATAGGTGCTTGTCTGAAATAGCAGTGTCCTGGGGCCTTCGCCCAGACCTATTGAATCAGAATCTCTAGAGGACGGGGCCTTGGAATTGGTGCTTTTTAATAACAACCACTGGACAAATGTGAGATCTTTTTCTTATTTTTCATTCTTAAAAGAGCAACCGTGATGCATGCAGAGAGTCTTCAGGGAAATTAAAACCACTCACTTGCACAGCCACAGGCAGAATGATCTAGAAGGGTCTAGCTTAGATTCTTGTCTAATTGTATATTTTTCATGAATAACATTAAACATGAATAGGAATGGGCTTGGGAAATGATTCAGTCTTCCTCAGTCTTCTCTCCTGTAACACAGCAGGTTGTGTCTTGGGAAGATTTTTCTGTCCCAATGCCTATGACCCCATGAGCAGTCTCGTTTTGGGACTGTAAGAGACTGTGTACCCCAGCCCCTTCATCCATGTGTGCCAGACAGACTCTGTTAGAGTCTTTCGACATATCATTTAAAAAGTATTGATCATGCCCTCTGTGCTTGACATCTGTTATTTTTGCCTTCCTGGCATCCATTGTCCCTTTCTGTGGTAATGGAATCCCAGTTGGACTTTGGGGAATCATCAATCAAGGTGGGACTGTTAATTGTGATCCTCTGACTCTGTCTGGACGATCAGAAGTTTCTTTTTTGGAATTGGCCCGGGAGATGGCATGCCTTAGGGCAGAAAATAGGTAGAGCTCATCCATCTAGCAGGCAACACCAGGAAGAGAACTTCCACAGCTCCTTTTACAAAGGCCCAGATCGATCTCTCTCTCTCTCTCTCTCTCTCTCTCTCTCTCTCTCTCTCTCTGTCTCTCTCTCTCTCTCTCCCCCTCTCTCTCTTTAGCCAGTGATAGCTTCTGCTACTTGTAACTAAAGAAATTTAATTCATCTTCCTAGAAAATCCTGGGCTGCTTCTCTCAGCCTCTGCCCAGCCCATCAGGGAGGGCTCCTGTTAGGAAAGGGGCTAGAAAGCTCACCTGCAGGAGCGTTTTACCCTCCCAGCTGAGGCCTGGATTCAGCCTGGCTTTGTAATTCTAGTTCACCTCCCCTGATGCGGTCTGACAGTTGGAGGAGTACTGCTTCTCCATGATAAGAAAGCATTTGCCTTAGGGAGGAGGGAGAAGATTGAATGGAAGTGTTTTATATTCACTTGAACCACAATTATTTTGCTGACACAGGGCAAGGTATTAACAGGGTTTTGCTGTTGGGGAATTAAAAGCCATTTGGCCTATTCCTTTTTCAGACGTTTCTCATTTTTAATATTGAGGCTTAAATGCAGTAACATGTGGTTAAGAAAAAAATGAAAATGTGCACCCTGACCTAAAGGAATATTCAAATTCCCACGTGATGGGGGCATTTGGGGAATATCCCATTTGAAATGCCTTCACCTGCAGGCTCCCAACCTCCCATCCTACTTAATCATCCTCAATCCTCTCAACCCTCTTTCTCAGGCCCTCTATTCCATCCTGTGGCATCTGGTCACTTCTCCAGCTGTGCAGTTGAATCGGTTGAAGAGATTTAAAAAATATTGATCCCTTACCCTACCTCAGAGATGTTGATTTAATTGGTGAGGGGACCATATGGGTATCAAGATTCATGTAGCTCTTCAAGGGAATCTAATGTAGAGTCAAGTTTGAAAATCCATGCTCTGGCCAAGCATTGGCCAACATGATCCAAATACCAAATCCAGTCTTCCACATTTTGAAATAAGGTCTCACTGGAGTACAAACACACCCATTCTTTTATATATTGCTAATTGGTACTTAGTAAAAATGGCAGAGTTTAGTACTTGTGATGGATATCTTATTGCCCATAAAACTTATCTGATATATTTAATATCCTTGCCCTTCAATGTTTTCAAACATACATCAGCCATACTTTGCAAGACTTATTGAGACACACTGGACTCCACCTTGGGAGATTCTCATTCAGGAGGTCTGAGGTAGGGCCAGCCATTTTGCATGTCTCACGAGTTTCTTGGTGGAACTCATATTGCAAGCCTGATATCATACTGTGAGAACCACTACCCTAAAGTCATGTTTTGGAAAGCTTAATTGCCCAAAAATCACTGACTATGCTTGTCAAAATAAATAGTCTGAAAGTGAGAACTGAAATTCTGCATTTCGAACAAGCTCCCAGTTCAGCCAAAGCTCCACAGACCACACTTAGAAGAGCAAGATTTCAAACGTTGTTCTTCTGCTGTCTCAACTCTGCTCCTTCGTTCACTCTTCTCTCTGCTTAAAATGTCTAATTTTCACCCACTCTCGAGCTCTGTTTTCCTTTCCATGAGTTGATGCCCTGAGTTCTTTCAATTTGAGTAGAAACCCATCTACCTTTCCTATGGAACCCTTCACTTCTTAGCCTTCTGTTATACTTACTGTGTTCTATTTATTCCACTAGGAAGAAATCACCTGCCAAGTGTCTTTCACATTGTAAGAGGACATATTAGAAACATGTAAGGATGAGGATGAAAGGTCATTGGACTGGTGGGGTTCTCATTTTTTTTTTCATTTTCTTCATTTGAAGAAGGTGACAAAACCTTGGGGATCCATTATCCCAGTGTGTTACTTGGTGGAGAGCTGAAACCGCTTAGAATCTCGACCTCACCTATGTCATGCGAAAGCCTAAAGTCACTGAAGGGCTGTGTTAACACCCCAGAGACAGCGTGAGAGCTTTTGAAGGGGGTAAAAAGTGAAGATGGAATTTTCCTCTTCAAGCCTAGGAAGGAAGACCATGAGGACCCATGTCCTCTGCTTGGCAGCACCCACGGTGTGGGCAGGGCTCAGATAGAGGCATCTGGAGAGGTTGGATGCTGGGTACTAGGGTTCCCAAGCTGGGAAGCCTTCCTGTCCAGGGAAATATAGAAGCTGAGAGCTACCTGACTTTAAGGGACAACAGGTGTTTGTCCAATGCTATTGTCTATGCTGACCATAGGGGCACCAGATAAGCTTCTCAGATTCTTGTAAAACCTTAAGAGAAATCCTGGTGTACTACCATTCACAGATAAAGGGACTCAGGATCAAACTTGAATTGATCTAAAGAAACTACACAGGTCTACTATATTTTGCAAACCTGAGTTTGTGAACAATGATCCATAGTGATGCACACATCTAGAAATATTACATGAAGAAGTAGTAATCAGAAAGGAGGTCAGGCTTTATCTATAAATACATTCTCCATGGAGTTAGTTATTTGAAATATTTTTAAAAATTGATAGAACTTTGAAGTGGACTAGTGTTCAAAATAATGGTCAAATGAATTTTTAATACAAAGAAAAGTTATTCTTAATATTTACAAAATAGGTTACAGAATAAGTTATATAATTTTATCTCAACTTTGTTTAAACATAATACATATATCTATAGATGAAAAATGCCAAAAGTATAAAATATTAACAGTGGTCATCTCTGGGTAGTGAGATTGAGTGATTGTTTTCTTGTCATCTTTGTAGCTTTCTGACTTTTCCAAATCTCCAACAGTAAAAATGCATCCTTTTTGCTATTCAAAAAAAAAAAAATCAAGGTTTTTTGTTTGTTTGTTTTGTTTTATCTTTGAATGTCCTCAAATTAAAAACAAAACAAAACAAAAATCCTCTCATGGCAGAGTTAAGAATAAATCTCAATTTATCTAACATTTTGCTTTATTTTCCTAAGGCCTAAGCTACACCTGCGTGACTCACTGTGGAAATTTTCAAAAAGTGCTTCAGCCTCCTGTCTTCTCTCCCTCACATTAATTATCCAGTTTCTAGCCTATCAGGCATGTAGATGCTTCATTTAGTTTCTTGAATATTTGGGGACTTGGTGCTGAGGAGAAATTCGAGTCTAGTTCAAATCAGCTTTCTACTGAGTACTTGTGTGTTTTCCGTAACCTCAACTTCCCATCCATAAAGTGGGGTGATAGCAGGATCAATGCTGGGGTTGTAATGAAGATGACCATGTTGAAACATTTAGTCAGCTCTCTTACCTCCACTTGCCTAGATTTTAAATGACTCTTTCATATTTGTTTTTTTCTTATGTGAAAAATGGTTCTTACCCTCTAGTCAAGGAAATTCAAATAAAAAACAAAATGAGAGCGCACTGTATACCCACCAGCTGGTTAAAAGGCATGGAGTAATGGGAACTCTAACTTCTGATAAACTCTAGTAAATCCCAGGTGTTGGAAATCGATACAACCTCTTTGGAAACACTTGTCATTATCTAAAAAAGTCAAAGACATGCCATCCTGATAAACTATCACATCAGTTTTACTTCTAAGTTTATGCTCTAAAGAAACTTGCAGGGTGGTTGGGATTGTGGCTCAGCGGTAGAGCACTCGCCTAGCACGTGTGAGGCCCTGGGTTTGATCCTCAGCACCACATAAAAATAAATAAATAAAATATTGTGCTCAACTACAGCTAAGAAAGGAAGGAAGAAAGGAAGGAAGGAAGGAAGGAAGGAAGGAAGGAAGAAGCTTGCAGGGCTGGGTATATAGCCTAGGTGAAGGCCCTGCCATTGATCCTCAGCACCATACACACATACATACACACACACATGAAAATAAAAAGAAAAAAGAAAGAAAGAAAACATGTACATGTGAATCAGAACATATATAAATAATGTTTATGGCAGAAATATTTGAAAAAGCACTGAACTAGAAACAACCCAATTACCCACTGATGGGGGAAAAACAAAAGAAATGTGGCAGATCCATTCAATGGAATACTCTACAGCAAACAAAAAGGAATGAGCTACAGATACATGAGTAAATGTTATAAGCAAATAGGTTTAGCAAAAAGCATAAGACAAAATAAGACCTACAGTAAAATTCTATTTATATAAAGTTCAGAATAAGAAAAACTTAAGCACTTTATTTTGAGGATGCATACCTAAGCATAAGACTATTTTCTAGAAAGACAAGAAAATGAATTACTATAAAATTTAGAGTGGTGATACACCCCTAAAGGGACAAAGAAGATATTGTGTTAAAGAAGGAAGACACGTTGAGTCTTCTGGGTTGCTGCCAATACTCTATTTCATGACTTTGATAGCAGCTACACAAAGGTTGGTTTGATGGTCATTTATTACACTGACATTTATGATTTATGTGAATTTCTATGTGAGTGTTAGATTTCACATTTTAAAATAATTAAAATATATTTATAAGAATTCTAGGAATAGGGCACCCTGGACGTGTCTCTGCGGTTCTTGAACCTCAGTTCCCACCTCACTGTGGATATCCTCCCCTGAGTCTATTTGGCAGGTGGGCAGGGCCTGTAGGGTAAATGTCTTTGGGCTCTGTAGATTCAGACAGTGGAATCTGAGGCAGATTTTTCTTTTTCTTTTGGCCTTGGGCAGAACCTAGAATTATGGAGAATTTTAGAGCGAAAATCATCATACTGCAATATTGGAGGAAAAAAAAGGTGCTGGAAATCTAAGACAGTCCAAGAGAAAAAATGGTGCCCACCTACAAAAAATATTTCAGATGCGAAATCCCATTCTCCTTCCCTGAGAGCATCCATTGGGCACTGACTACTGGCCGGCTGCTGCAAGACTAGTCACATAGGTAGAGATGCTTTTGTGTCTCTCCACCCCAAAGAATGAGCACCCCAGGCACTCAGCCTGAGTCCTCAGAGTAGGCACAGGAAAACCACAACCCATGTAAGGAGTCTTGGCAGCAAGAGAAGGAAATGTACAGGAAACCTGGGTCTGAACTCAAAAGAGCTGCTCAAACAAGCAGTTGGTAAAATAATAAAAACAAAAGCAATGAAAGCATGGAGGGATTCTACTTTTGAATTAAAAATTCAATTTATAAATTGAATGAGAGAATTAATTAGCCTCCAAGCATATCAAGTGAAATATGTTTTTCAAAACTCGGTTAAAAAAATACAAAGGGATAGGAATCATGAGCAAAATGTAGAGCACTCAAAATATGACTAAACATGAATAATTGGAGATCTAGAAGGAATAAAAAAACAATAAGGTGGAAGAGAGGCCATGTTTAAATTCCCTATGGCAAAGGCAATTTGAGTCTGAAGGGTCGCAGGCCTCATTGAGTTCCAAGTATTATGTGAGAGGAAATGACAACATATTTTGAAAAAGGGAACAATCATTCTGGCATTGGAATAACATCTTCAGATAATGGAGAGAGAAGGATTCACAATCATTCAACCACCAGGAGGTTGGGAAGATGTTTGTGTAAATGAAAGAGTTCAGAGAATTTAGTGTCCATGTGCTCCTTTGGAGGAAAAGACCTTCATCAAAAAATTAAATGAGTCAGAACAGAGACCTCGAGATAGGAGAAGATGAAAAGGAGAAGGAACAATAACTTTGCAAAACAGCTGAAAAATTGCCTGACAGCATCAGTGTATGAGTTATATAAGGAGTTTTAAAGTAAGGAATCATATTTCAGAAGACCTAAGGATGAATTGAAACTAAAAATGCTGAACTATCTTAACAACCCCTGAATTGTCAAGGTACAGATGGGGAAAAGAATAAGTGATAGCAAACAATCCAGTCAATCTATCTTCTTGAGGGAGGATGGGAGGTGGAAAAGGAGAGGGGTTTTATATAATAGGAATGTTTGATTAGGAACTTGGGGACAGAAAAATTAACTGCTAATAGAATACAAAATAGAGTTAGTTGCCCTTCTAAATTAATGGATGCAGGTGGGGATACAGGGGTTAGAATAATTTGCTTAATCAAACTAGCAAAAGATAGATAATTAATCAATAACTAATACAAAACTGTGTGCCATAAACTTTGCATTTTGAAATTCACCACAATTTTTGACTCTGAACTTTCTCTTGCTTTAGCCCTAATTTCAGCCCAGCTAACTTATTTTATTTGGAGAGGGGAGTATGTAGTTTTATAAATTGCCTTAAGTTTTAACAAAGTATAGTATACATTTTGAAACAATCTTGCATCATACATTTTTTTTTTAAAAGAGCCTGCACACAAATATATTTTGGAGAGTGTATAACCAAAAAAAGGAAGTTTGAGAATAAATAAATGACCAAAAAAGATAATAGGCAAAGAAAAAGAGAAAAAAAATGACAATATTAAAATCAGATAATAAATTTAGGTTAAAATTCTAGGCAGAATAAGATATTTTTATAAGTCTTTACACATCAAAATATATAGCAGCTGAATAAAAAGCCAAAACAAAAAACATAGAAATGCAAATAAAATTTAATTAAAGTATAATTATAGAGTACCCTTTAATACGACTATTTCAGAAATGGGACAGATGAATTGGATAAAAAATGAGGACATAGATTTAAAAAACTGAATAATACAATTCTACAATTTTAAAATAGAAAAATATGTTGCATATATGTCAATGAAATATTTATAAGAATTACGAACTTGAACAAAGAAACTGAAGAACATATGTCTATGATCAAAATATAATGAAGTCAGGAATAAGTAATTTTAAATAGTCCCTAATAATAATTTATAAAAGAACTTTGACAAAAATAAATAAAATCTGAAATCATACGTGATCTAGGAAGGAATGAAAAAGTTGTGTATAGGGGATAATCTATGCCTTTATCATTAAAGAAGAAAAATGAAATGCGGGGGAAAGGCAGGAAGAGAATTGAACACCTATTAAGAAAATTTTTAAGTTTACTAAGTTACTAAGGCACTAGGAAAAACAAAATCTATCTGTGATGGGGGCATAGCTCAGTAATATAATGCTTGCCTAGCATGGGCGAGGACCTGGCTTCCAACCTTAGTACCACAAGACATAAATAAGTCTATCAAAAATAGTAAATGGAAATTAATAAAAGTAAAAGCCAAGATTGAGTGAATTAGGCCAAAACAGAGAATATTAAATAGAAATATATATTGATAGAAAGAATATTGATTAAAAAGCTGATTCTTCAAAAAGATCTAAGAACAAAAAACCCAAAAGTCCTGATTAGGGGAAAATAAACCAAAATATACGAGAAATGTAAATGAGATGGAACGCACCATTATGGAGGAGAAATGACAAGAAAATTCTGAGAATGTGCTAGAACAACATTCTGACAATGAGCAGAGGAAAAGTGGTAGCATCCTGGTAAAATCCAAGTCTTTAGCACGATGCTGGATGTGTGAGTTTAACAAATGCCACCTATTATCATTACTACTATGAATATTGCTATCAGCACATCACATTCCAGTACTCCCACCAGCCCATCAAAGACAGAGCTCAAACCTCCTCTCTGAGAAAAATAACCAGAAACTATCAAAAGATAAGCACCATCCTCATTATTAGCAAGTATTTGTGGAGCACACGTTATATCTCATGCAGTAAAATATTAGATATGATCTCTGCCTGCCAAAAACTTAAGGTCGTCAGGAGCTGACACGTATGAGTCATCACGGCCCACTCTGGGGGCAGTTGAGATAGTACCTACAACCAAAGAGACAGATTCCTTTCAGAGGGTTGAAGATAGCAGGGCTCCATGGAGATGGGGTTCCAGTTGATTCTTGAAGGATGAGCTGGATAGAAATAGATTTCTGAGAGGAAAAGGGAGTTTGTAAATTAGCCAGTTTGGCTGAATAAAGAAATATGTCTCACAGGGAGCTAAGAGGCAGAGATAAGTGTGTGGGACCAGATGATGGAGAGCTCTGAATTCAGGTCTGCAGAGCCTGGCGTCCCTGCAGAGTCCTAAGGAAGTTCTGATCAAGGGGATGACCTGGTAAGCAGCAGTCTGGGGAAGGCTGAGCTGGCAGCCATGGGCTTGGTGGATCTGGGAATGGACAGTAGCCTTGGCTGTGAGCAGCATGGCAGCCTCAGGGCAGAGAGGCCATTGTCCTTATTTCACGTCCCACCCCACCTGGTGGAATCCAGAAATGCCATTATCCCCATTCTACAGAGGGAAAAAATACAAAATGCCTTCCGAGCCAAACAATAAGATGCCTGCAGCAAGACTGGCAGCAGCTCATTAGCCACCCTTCCCCAAATCCGGACTGTCCTACCTTTGACATTAGAGTGGCTCTTATTTTTTGTCAATGTTTCTCGACTCCTCCCTCCAGAGGCGACAGCTTTTTTTCATTGACAGATCCACATTCATTAATATGCCATGAATGGGGCAAATTTTCCAAAGGAGTTTGCTGGAGTTTAGCCTGGGGTTTTTCTCTCAATAAAGAGCTTGGCATCCTCTCCCAGCCCTACCACCCCTGCCTCGTGGTCTGCATCATCTCCAGGAACACAGAGAGTTAACCTTTGCAATCGGATTTGCTCTGTGCATCACGAAGTGTCACCCCTCGAACGCAGTGTACAAGGCGGCTGTGAAACCTATGAAAAGAAGTCCAGGAATTCAGTTAATTAACCACATCAGTTTCTTAACGTGATCAATTTTAATTAAACTGAATTTTAATAGAGATCTGTGTAGTCTGTAGAGACCAATTGCTAATTCTACAAAGCATGTGCTGCTTTTCAGTTCAGATTTGCTCCCATCTAATTAATATGGATAGAGCATTAAGCCTTTTTGGACTCTGGTGGTTTTCATTTCATGACTATTAATGATTTTAATGAACTGGACTAATTCAGTAGTTTTCATCCCAGTGTTTCAGGGCTTTGTTCATCACAAATTTCAGGTTTATAATTGGTTTCCAGGTCTTAACAGTGGTCATTGATCAGCTTCAGCAGTTCCTTTTACAACTAGGTAGGCGCTGGAGACTTGGTTAACCCTTTGCCACCCAGAGCTGAGATGAAAGTACAGCGCTTTAGAGCAGAGTTCTGGCTCCACTACCCACCCAACCTAGCTACAGGGCGAGGAGGATTTAAAATTCACACTGTGATGTTAGTACTGGACACAAGAGGAAAGGTCACCCCTAGCAACAAGGAAGCTCTAAATTAAAACACAAAACAAATCAACCAAAAAAGGGGTGGTTGCTTTAGTTTTCAATATTCCAAGTGAGGCATGCGTTAAAGAAATTATCATTCTTATTTTGGCAGACTAGGTTATCTAACCACACATTGGCTCCTGCCAACCCTTATCGGGTATCTTTATCAACAGCCGAACCCCCAGGACTAAGGAATAAGAGAATGAAGAATGATAAAGAGCCAATGAAAAACAGAAGCTGTGAGTCTGGGTGGCAGGGCACATAGCCTGGGAAAACTGACACAGATAAAGAAATGGACTCTGATGAGTACATACTTATGTGCTCTCTTCACAGGACAGGGGTGACTTCTCCTCTGGTCCTCAACTTCCCTGAAAACAAAATCATTTCGTTTAAAACAAAAATCATAACCTTGACCTGTTCTGTTAGACTGTAGGACTTTTAGTTGATGCTGCTTCCTAAGTTCTAAAAAGTGACAGATATGGTGGATACACAGGGGAGTCCAGGCCACACCACTCAAATAAAAAAAAAGGGGGGGGGTAGACTTCAAATTCTCTGATGCAAGCAACTATGTCTTTAATTGTCCAAGAAGTAGCTGTATAAACACTCAAATCCCAGTAGCATCTTCCAGAAGTGCAGAATCATCAGAAGCCATTAAAAGTCTTGTTTTTGTAGCCTACTCCGAAGATTTCCTCCTACCCCCTCACCCACCAACTGAAGGGCCTGACAATCTTAGCAGAGGTGCTGGACTATAATTCTCAAATGTCCCAGGAACTTTTTTCTGAAGTCATTCCTTTAGATTTTTATTTTAAATCCAGTAGGAATCTCTTTAGTAGTTTGATTTACTTTAAAAAAAAATCTTTCTCATCTGGTAAGATTCTTAGAAAGATAGTGATTTTATATATTATCTCTATATTTCAAGCATAGAGTATTTAAAGAATAAATTAAATGGAGGTCATTAACAATGTAGCAATTAAAACGACCCAAGAGGGAAAAAAATATTTACAAAGGTGAGCAATTTGATTTATTTTATATTTTCCTCTCTCCTTTGCTTTAATGTACCTATTTTCTTTGATAACATTGATTGATAGATTATGTCTCTGACCAGCTGAATCTGTTTCCTTTCATATAGTCTAATCTATATAAATAAGCAGCCGTCATATTGGGGTTGACTCTGCATCTTTAATTTCTGTGCATTTCTCAATCCTTCTCAGTCTTGCTTCTGTCCCACAGAGCTGCTGAAATGCTCTGTCATCTATAAAATGGTGATGATAATGGCTTCCTTATAGGGTCATTGTGTAGATTAGCACACTTAACCAGGTGCCTCAATAAATTATGGATATTATTGCTACTAAAATCTCCAGTGACCTTATGATTGACAAATGACTAAGTTCTCTTTTGCTGAGCTATCTGAAGCATTTAACTCTGTAAACCACACTTCCTGAAACTCTCTTGAAAAGTCACTAATGCATACCTTCATTCCTTTTTTTTTTCCCCCTTTTGGGACTGGGGATTGAACCCTGGGGTGCTTGATCACTGAGTCACATCCCCAACTCTTTTTATTTTTTATTTTGTGACAGGGTCTCTCACTAAGTTGCTTAGGCCCTTGCTAAGTTGTTGAGGCTGGCCTTGAACTTACCATCCTTCTGCCTCAGCCTCCTGAGTCGCTGGGATTACAGGCATGTGCTACCACACCTAGCTCATACATTCCTTCTTTCAACAAATATATATGAAAGATCTGTTGTGCATCAGAGAATGTTTTGGGCCCTGGGAATACCATGTAGCTTAGCAAGGCAAAATGTCTTTGCACTCTTGGAGTTTTAATTGATTTTCAAATGAAGAAAATATACCAATGTGAATAACATAATAGCTAACATTTCTTGAACATTTAAATTGTACCAGACCATTTTCTCAGTTTGGGGGCATATTTCAAATCATTTAATCACGTGATATACATAGTATCAGTAACCCCATTTTACAGATGAGGGCACCAAGGTACTAGAAGTTAAGGATCTGGAACAAGGTCACAAAGTTCATAAAATGATAAAGCCCATATTTAAACCAAAGCAGTCATCTACAGAGTCCAGGTTAAAAGTTGGATTCTTAAACATAATGCTCTGGGCTAGGGTTGTGGCTCAGTGGTAGAGAACCCATGCATGAGGCACTGGGTTCGATCCCCAACTCCACATTAAAAAAAAAAAAACACTAAATAAACCTAATGCTCTAATAAAAGAACAGAAACCAGGATGATATCACAGAAAAATAGCTTCTTGAGACGGGTGGCCTAAGAAGCCCTCTTTGAGGAGGTGAAAAGTGAGCAGAAATTATATGAGGAAAGTATGGTGCTTTAGAAGCCAAGTGCTATGAACTGACTTATGTCCCCTACAAATATCTATGTATTGAAGCCTTTACCCCCAGCATGACTCTAGTGGCAGGTAGAAGTTTGGGGAGCCAATTGAGGTTAAATAAGGGTGTAAGGGTGGCTGGCATCATACTTCATCAAGAATTAGTGACTTTAGAAGAAGAGTCAAAGAGAGAGTTCTCCTTCCCTCTGTGTTCATGTTCATGAACCAAGGAAAGGCCATATGAGGACACAGTGAGAGGGTGGCCATCTGCCACAAGGAAGAAAGCCCTCACCAGAAAAAGAATTGGCCAACACCTTGATCTTGCACTTCCCAGCCTACAGAACTATAACTTACAGAGATAAGGAAGCCGAATTTCTGTTGTTTAAGTAAGTCACCCTGTCTAGGTTATTTGTTTTGGCATCTCAAGCCAACTAATTCACCAACTGAAGTCTAGAGATCTGGACGGATAACACTTCCAAGACGTTTAATGAAAGAAAGCTTAGAATTCACCTGAATGTCTAGAAAGATGAATCTTGACAAGCAGCATTGCAATGGGTTTGAAGGAAAAGAAAAGCAAATACAACGGCTCTTTAAGGAACCAGAGAAATGAGTGACAGACGGAGAGGACCATGACGTCAGGGGAGGTCTTTGAAGATGACAGACATTACAGGATATTTCTATGTTAATGGTATGATATTGTAAACAGAGGGAAAATAGAAGAAAGGATAGGTGGGCAACAGTTGTAGGAAGAAAGTCACTGAATAAAGAAGAGCAATGAAATCCAATGCTCACATAGAGGGGTTGACCTTAGATGGGTGCAGGGACAATTCCTCCATTGTTCCAGAAGGACAGGCAAGAATAAAAATTATATATATATACATATATATAATTTTATTATATAATAATATAAAAATTATATCTAATTTATATGTGTATATATGTGTGTGTTTTCATATATATATATATATACATACATATATATATATATATATGAAAGAAAGGCAGGGCCAACAGGTGTGTGCATCAGATGGGGAGGTAAGGTGCACCAGGAGCACAAGTACAGGTAAGATAGAGGATCTGGTGATGGGGAGAAGGGATTGTTTTGTGGCTGTCTTCAAGCTAACACTTCATGATCAGAAGCTAGATCTTAGACACATCCATAACTATAACTTACAGAGATAAGGAAGCTGAGTTCCAGGGAGAACAAGTAACCCACCCAAGTGGGTTCACTCAGGTAGTGGGTGGCAAAACTGGGATTTGAAATAAAACCGCCTCTTCCGATTGCTATTTTTTTCTTCAGCAAAAATGAAAAAGAGCCAACTTTAAACTTGGACTTCATAGCAGACTACTTTGGTTTAAATCTGGGCTCCATCACTGAAAAGGGGGAGGAGATTTTGGAGTTTTGAAAATAGAGAAGAAGGGGAGATAATTATCTTAGACAACAGAAAAGAAAAGTGAGTAAAGAAATATTGTAGGATTTTCAGGCTGTGCTGAAGGCTTTCTTGATTTGAGGAACATACATTTAAAATGAAACCAGTCTGTATAATTAATTTCATGATTTTGTTTTGCCTTCAGCTCTGTCTCACTGCTCAAATACAGGAGTAAATTTTAAACTGGGTTTGGGGCTTGCCAAGAGAAGATGATAGGAGAGAGGAACAGGACAATGGGTAGACAGAAAGAGCTTATCCGTCAAAGGTGCATCTAAGCTGGGCCAAGAGGAAACTCCAAGGGCTAGAGAGGTAGCAAAAGTGTCCAGAATGAAGTGGGTTTGATAGAGTGGTAGTGGGTTTAGAAAATGAAAGTGAGTATTCATTAATTAAAAATTTAATGTTTAGAGCAGGATATTTGACATTAAAGTTTTGGGGAGGGGTGGAAATTATAATGTCAAGACGTAGTGTCAGGCCACACAATGGAGGATGAAGATCGTAGATTAAAAGTTTGTAGGAAGTAATGCAGTCATTAAGTGAGAGGCGGGATGTGAGTACTGGTGTTCCCAGGGACAATGGGGGAGTAACAGTGGAGGGGGACCATGCATGGGGTGCCACACTCTTTAGAGACTGAGAGGTGACTGGAGCAGCAGGGAGGGAACAGCTGGTGTGGTCCCATGTCATCTACCTCAAAATGGCCACGGGTTTTGAGAGTGAAGGAAGAGACAGGGTTTAGAAGTAGCAGTAGAACAAAGGAACGGATCCCCAATTCCCAACCCCAAAGCAACCCCTATTCACCTCTTTCAGATGAGTGTGTGTGTGTATGTGTGTGTGTGTGTGTGTGTGTGTGTGTGTGTGTTTTACTCTACATTTCCAAACAATATGCCGAGTTGTTCTTTTTTTTCCCCCCCTCTAGGCTCCTTTTTATGGACTGGGGGGTCTTTTGAGGTGCTTGGACCCTTGCTGTGGTTCTATCCCCCAGGTGTTTTGTGGTTTGTTTTTGTGTTTTGTGATGCTGAGAATGGAACCCAGGCCTCATAAATGCTAAGCAAGTACCCTATCACTAGGGCCCAGACCCCCGACATGGTCTTAAAGTACCTATTCCCAAGCCAGTGTTCCTACATCTGGGCTGATGCCACTTCTTGACTTCTTGATTTGAGGCATTATTTATATTGACTTTGCACTTTGGAAAATGAGGAGTTTTTACATGCACATATATAGACACATGCACCCTAAAGCCATTCTGATCATTTATATAGTTCAAGTTTTTTTTTTTTTTCCTAAAAAATTGTAAAAAGTTTCTTTGGTCCCTAGTGTTTGAAATTCATTATTCTTGGCAGTTGGGGAATTCTTTCAATCTTATAAATGTTCTGTAGATTGGGGGTAATTTCTTGATTCATTTCTTTGAGATCAGATTTTCCTCCATTTTTTTTTCTCCTTACTCTCTTATTTTTCAGATGTTGCTGGTCAAAAGTAAAATTGGGTACAATTTTCTAATTTTTTTTCTTTTACTTTTGATTTTTTTAATTCTTTTGTTTTAGGGGTTTCAACAATCCTGAAACAATTTTGGATTAATCTCTTTGGTTTGGGTCTCCCATGACACATGGGAAAAATAAATGCAGAGTTTTGAAAGGTCTTTAAAGGAGGGACCATGATCCAGGTTCTACTCCTGCCTCATCAACATTCTGATGGTCAGCACACATTTTTTGTGTGTGGTTTCCAGAATAAGAGCTCAGTTTTTCTCAGCTCCTTTTATTTAGGCTGGGCAGGTTTTTGAGATCCTTGGACCCTTGGGTATGGTTCTGTCCCTTATATAGCTATGAAACACCCACTCCTTGATCCAATGTCTGGACTGATATCCATGCAGCTCCCTGCCCTTCCTACCCCTCTGGCTCTGATTTCTGCTTCATTTCTAGTATTAGAGCACTTATTTTAAATTCACCTTCAAGGCCTCCAAAACAGTTTGTTGTAGTATTTTATTCAGGATTCCACAAGCTGCAGGTAGGAGAAAATAGGTGACCTTCTATCATGTCTGTTGCCTTTGTCTTAGCATAGAACTGACATCACCTCTCTGCTGGATGTCCCGACTAGATTTGATAACAAGCTTCTACCTGTTCTCCCGGCTACAGGCCATTACTTCCTTCTTCCTGTTTTTTAGTTATTGTCCTAACAATCTGACTTTGTCACTGAGGTCCTTAAAAGCCTCCTTTAGTTCACTCTAACTTTCAAGATTAAGGTCACAATCAAAGGCCTTCAAAACTTGATCCCAGTGGTTAGGGACTGAAGTGTGCCCCTCCCCAACACAGGGAGTTCCAATGCTGGGTACCTCAGAATGTGAAGGTGCCTGAAGACTGGGCCTTTATAGAGGTCAGTTCAGCTAAGTGAGGTTGTATGGGTGGCCCCTCATCAATTTGCCTGGTGTCCTCATAAGAACAGACACCAGAGACATGCACTCTCCAGAAGAAGCCATGTGAGGATCGGCAGCCATCCACGAGACCAGGAGAGAGGCTTGAAGAGAAGCAAACCTGATAATAGTTCCATCTTGGACTTTCGCCCTCCAGAACTATGACAAACTATGACCATCCAGTCTGTGATATTTTGTTGTAGCAATGCTAGCAGACTAATAGACCTGTCTATCTTATTAATGATATATCCCACTGCTTCCCTATTCTGTGTCCCAGACATGTGGGGCTCTTTACTGTTTCTCAACTCTGCCAGTTGCCTTTCACAACTGGAAACCTCAAGGGATTTTATTGCCCTTGTCAGATGTGGTAGGCTGAATAAGGACCCACAAAGATTCAGGTCCTAATCACTGGAACCTGTGTGTGTTACTTTACATTGTAAAAGGAACTTTGCAGATCTGAGTAAGTCAAGGCTCTCAAGATGCAGGTGGTCCTTAAATGTAATCAGATGAGGCAGAAGATTTGACCACAAAAGAGGAAGAAGGAAATGTCATGATGGACACACAAGGTTGGAGTGGTTGGAGGAAGGGCTCAGAAGCCAAGAAAAGTAGAAAGGCTTTAGAAGCTAGACAAGGCAAGGTCATTGTTTCTCCTCTAGAGCTTCCAGAAAGAACCTGTCCTTTGGTTCAATAGGACTGTTTTGAACTTAGGGCTTCCTGAACTGAGAAGAAATACATTCATGTTATTTTTAAGCCACCGAGATTGTAGAAATTTGTTATAGCAGCTATAGGAAACTAATACACCAGGGAAAGTTCTAAATATCTTTCAAGAGCCAGATTCCATGCCATTTCCTTTATGAAGCCTTTTATTTTTCATATAAATAGGATCATGGCCCTTTATTAAGTTATTCTGAAAAATCTGCAGTATTCTAGTACTTCTACCATATTGGATTTTTAAACTTTATTATTTTCAAATAATTTGTAATTGTGCAGAAAGTTACAAAAATAGTATTCGTTTCTTTCAGCTTCCTTCAATGCTGACATCTTACATGACTACAGTATAATAACAGAACTATAAAGCTAACATTGATACAACACTGTTAACTAGACTACATACCTATTCAGTTTTCACTAACCTTGTTGGGTTTTAATCATTTTCTACACTAAATAGTGAACTTATCAAAGTTTGGAACCATATATCTTGTTCATCCTTATATTCAGGATGCCAAATGAATATTAAGATCTCAATTAATGTTTGTAGAATAAATGAGATGAGAAAGGCAAAGAGGAGAAGACAGGAAGGAGATGAGAAAAACATGAGCTTATTTACTCACATTATTTAAAGAATTATTATCTTTGGGCTGAAGGTAGGATGTAAATGGAACAATAGTCTTGAATGTCATTAAAACCTTGGCAAAATTTCAATTCTGTACTCTGAATTTTTGTTATATATTTTCACATTTGCAAAACTTAATACATGAATTTTCATTATAAGTGCTGGACATCACCTAAAATTAAGAATTTCCTTTGAACAACCATTTGATGGTTCAGATATAAAAAAAAATATTTATTCAACGTATCTGGTATTTTGATTAGGATTTCCCAAAGAAATGGCTGAAAAAAAAATGTTTAGTATTTACTTTTCTTGCTGAACTAGGAAAGGAAGAAGGAAGGACAGGCCAGACCTGCATTCTCAAAGAGATGGAATTACATGAGAAACTGAGAGTACGGTGGCTCATTTGAAAGGCCATTTAAAACAAGGGAAGTGCACATTCTGTAGCCACAGTTGGAAAATGAAACATTTCTTTTCTATTTGGCAATTTAAAGGCAATTATATGTGTTATTTCCCAGCTAAGCTACATTTATGCATTTTAAATGATGGATAAATCATTCTATGAGGCAGAAGAGTTCAGCCACAGGTCACCAAAGGTGAGGTCATCTGATACTTGGAGGAATACCAGTGACAAGGGCTCAGGTGTCAGCTCTGCCCTCCAGCCATGGCTGACCTTGCTCTATAGATCAACAGACAGGATTTTGGAAAGAAAGGGGAGAGAAAGGACATTTGCTATTTGCTTTACTGTGCACTAGTTGCTTTATACACACGTTTTCTTTTAATCCTTTCCCACAACTCACCTTGTAGGTCATGATTAGCCCTGATTTTATAGATTAAAAAAAAAAAGTTGGAGCTCAAAGATTAAGCAATTTGTCCAAATCACAAAATTATTACATGATGGAACTAGAGTATCCCACTCTGATCTTTAACATCATGCTCTTTCTTCTACAGTGGCTGACTTTCTGCAAAAGCAGTAGATTTCCACTTTGAGGGCACATTAGAATCTCCTGGGTAGCTCCCCAAACTCTTCAAATCCAGGCTGTGCTACTTTCAGAGTGGTACTTTATTCATATTTTTTTTTTTAATTTTCCAGGTAATTTTAGAGTGCAGGAAAGTTTGAGAATGAGAAAGATGCCTCAAAATAGATAGAATGGAAGGCTGCCCAAATAGCCTGTTTAAGAAGCATAGAAAAGACTCACATCTAATAATAATCCCAAAGCGGCCTTTAGCCATACCTAATATTCTTGGAATCTGCATTATTTCCTTAGGAAAAGGTCTTAATTCTCCAGAAGGCCCCCCTGATAAAATGCAAATAAATCACTTAATAAGAGAAATGCTTTACTATATTGTTGTCCAAGCCTGGGTTACATGATTCTATCTTGATCAACATTTTTAATCACCACCTTGGAGAAAGACACGCAAGGTTTGCATATTGAACTTGAGCAGACACAGACCCAGAATAGTTTACTCATTTGTTAGTAGATGAGGTCAGATCTTCCCATCCCATCTCCTCCTCCACCAATAAGAGTCTCCAGAGGCAAAAACCCTGGGGTCAAATGGAGATTAATGCCAAGTCTTGAATGCAGGTTCAAAACATTAGGAGCAGGAAAACCTGATTCAAAATAACCCATGTGGCATAGATTCTAGAGATTTTAATATACTTTAAGCTATGTATGGATCCAATACTCTGAACTGACTGATAAAAAAAATGCTGATGGGATCTCTGGTTTCATAAATAGAGGTATCACATTCAGGTCAAGGGATGTGACCATCCCTTGATCTACAGACTATTTAAATAATATTTGGAGAATTATGTTTCCCAAGATACTAAAAAATTGGATAATGTCCAGATGAGAGGTGGTTATAAGAATGTTGAAGAATTTGGAAGCTACAGTGACCGAGGTAAAAGCACAGCTGAGATGTCTTTTGGTCTGTAGACCTTTCCTAGCCCTTATACCTAACTAGAATAATTTTCTCCTTGCTGATGCATCATTTCTTGTTTATACACTCTTATCTTTAAAACAGCATAGTGTAGTTAGTTACATATTTATTCCCTGACAAACTGTGCTCTTAATTACTATAACTGTGTCATATTCTTCATTTCCCAGAATTTCTATAATATTATGTATTATTAAATTATTCTTGTGACATCTTTTGCTAACTGGCTGCATTTTCTTGAAATTTCCTAATTCAAATTTGCCAAGAGAAACAAACTGCTTGGCAGAAACTACATAACTCTCAGGGATGGGAATATCTGCTTTGGGTAGGAGGTTAGACTAGGTCACCTTTATTTCAGTGCAAGATTCTGTGATTCATAGATTCCTCTAATTCATGATTGGTTCACAATGGGTGACAAAGGGCACAGTCCTGGAGCACTTGGAGTAGAGATGGGATATTTTCACTGGATTGTGTAGAGGGATGAGGGAGAAGAAGTTGGAGACCTGAGTCTTTGTCAAGTCCTAATCTGAAGTGGGGACAGAAGGGAAACTGGTATATCATGGAGGAAGATCTGCTAAAAGAAAAAGAAGTCCCTTCCAAAGTTTAGCTATTGTGAGTTGAGCTGCTATGAACATTGATATGGCTGTGTTCCTGTAGTATGCTGTTTTTAGATCCTTTGGGTATAGACCGAGGAGTGGAATAGCTGGGTCAAATGGTGGTTTCATTCCCAGTTTTCCAAGGAATCTCCATACTGCTTTCCAGATAGGCTGCACCAATTTTCAGTCCCTCCAGCAATGTATGAGTATGCCTTTTCCCCCATATTCTCACTAACATTTATTGTTGCTTGTATTCTTAATAGCTGCCATTCTAACTGGAGTGAGATGAAATCTTAGAGTAGTTTTGATTTGCATTTCTCTAATTGCTAGAGATGTTGAATTTTTTAAATATATTTGTTGATTGATTATATATTCTCTTCTGTGGGGTATCTATTCAGTTCCTTAGCCCATTTATCAATTGGGTTATTTATTTTTTGCTGTTAAGATTTTTGAGTTCTTTACACCTCATGGAGATTAGTGCTCTATCTGATGTGCATTTGGTAAAAATTTGCTCCCATTCTGTAGACTCTTTATTCACCTCACTGATTGTTTCTTTTGTTAAGAAGAAGCTTTTTAGTTTGAATCTACCCATTTATTGATTCTTGACTAGATGCCCTTCAATAGATGAATAGATAAAGAAACTGTGGTATAGATACACAATGGAATATTACTCAGCATTAAAAGAGAATAAGATCATGGCATTTGTAGGTAAATGATGGAGTTGGAGTATATTATGCTAAGTGAAGTAAGCCAACCCCCCCCAAAAAAAAAACAAATGCCAAATGTTTTCTCTGATATGAAGATGCTGATTCATAATGTGGTTGGGGAGGCATGAGAGGATTAGATGAATTCTAGATATAGCAGAGGGGAGGATGGGGAAGGGGGGAGTGGGGTAGGAAAGAGAGTAGAATGAGATGGACATCGTTACCCTAAGTACGTGTATGAAGACACAAATAGTGTGACTCTACTTTGTGTACAACCATAGACATGAAAAATTGTGCTCTATATGTGTGATATGAATTGTTAGGTCCTGAAGGTGACTTAGAAACAAAGCACCAAGCAGCCTGCATGCGAAAGAAACACCAGTCAGGCACTGAAGGTTCCACCTGTCAATCAGTGGGGTCTCCTGGCCAATCCTGGATCTTAGCCAGCTCCTCTGACCAACTCCAGGGGGACAAGGGACTCTAAAAACCCCTTTTCCTGTCCTAAGCCCGCCCTCCCTTCCTGCCCTAAGCCCTATAAAATTCCAGTCCCATCGAGCCCCCATGCGGTTTCTCCTCAGACCTCATCCTATCTGCTCTGCTGGTCTGATAGAGTTCCACCCGAGAGTGGAATCTCAACAAGGCCTCATTCAGTGGCCTTTTAAATCTGCCTCCTTTGGGTTGCCACCGCTGTCCGATCTTACATGCCTGACCTTGCATTCTGCTATCATGTATAACAAATTAGAATTTTAAAAAGAAAGATTTTTTTTTCTGATTTTCTGATTAAATTTCTGATTTTCCAGGTTAAATCAGACACGACCATGGAAATTTTCTATATGTATTCAAACTCCTGCCTCTGATCCATTCTTTTCCTTAAGTTTGGTCCATAGGTTTTCTTAGAATGGGGGGGGGGAAGTTGGAGTAAATTACAGGTGACTTCTGCTTCTGGCTCTGTTGATCAGTCGGGAGTGTTCCATTTGTCTATTGTATAACAAATCATTCCAAACCTTAGAAGCATAAAAAAAAGCAACCATTCACTAACACAAGTGAAGTCTGGGGATCAGAAAAGATACTGTAGGAATGGCTCTTCTCTGCGCCTTGATGTCTGGGGCCTCAGCTGGGACCACTTTAATAGCTGGAGAAAGGTAAGAGCTAAGACTAAAGGATCAACCTCGAAGGTGGCTTCTCTACTCAATTGTACAGACCTGGGAAGATCGCCAGGCTCAGGTGGGATGCCTAAAGGCATAGCAGAAAAAATTTAAAAATATCCAAGACCCATGAGAGACAAAAGCTCTAGGAACACCAGGGAACACACAGGCAAAGAACAGAACACAAGACAAACAACAACCAATCAAACCAAGAAACAAACCAACCACCAAATCAAACCAAACCAGACTCCTCATCTGAACTCGGGAGGATCAAGTTTATGGGAGGGAAAAAAAAACCCACAAAAGGAAATATTTATGGATATTTAAAGAGATTTGAAGTTACATATATGACTTCTAAAATAGCAATATTAAAACTGACAGTTTTCTTCTTGACAGAAATGAAGTCAGAAGAAGATAGGAAAACTCCTTTAATGTACCAAAAAATAAATGCCAGCCTATAATTTCTGGTAGAAATATACTTAAAAACTGAAAGTCAAATGAAAACGTTCCTGGAGCCGGGCACGGTGGCGTATGTCTGCAATCTCAGTGGCTCAGGAGGCTGAGGAAGGAGAATCACGAGTTCAGATCCAGCCTCAGCAAAAGTGAGGTGATAAGCAAGTCTGTGAGACCCTGTCTCTAAATAAAATACAAAATAGGGCTGGGAATGTGGCTCAGTGGTCCAGTCCCCTGGCTTCAATCCCTGGTACAAAAAAAAAAAAAAAAAAAAAAAAAAAAAATCTGGGCAAACAAAAACCAAGCAAATTCACCACTAGGAGACCCATACTAAAATAAGTACCAAAGGACAGATAGAAAATGGTCCCAAAGGGAGACATGGAAATACAGGAAGGGTGGATAAATATAAGTAAATAGTAAACAGGCTATACAACAACCATGTATTGGGAAGGATATGAAGCACACAACATTAAAGTATGCATTTTTTTTTGGTAAAGTGTGTCATATCAGTAACAGGAAAGTCAGACGTGAGTAAGTGGAGTTGATATATTCCCAAGTCCCTGTGTTATCCATAAAGTGCTAAAAGTAATTATTTAAGTCGTGATACACCAATGTTGTCTGTTACTAAGTGAATAATAAATGCATAACTAACAAGCTCCAAAACATAGAATATAAATGCTGGAGAAGAAAAGAGAAAGAAAATAAACCAGGTGAGGCCAACAGAAAATAAGTAGATATGAATCCAAGAATCACATGTCCTCTGCCTCTAAAGAGTTTAAGAATAAAAATTGTCAGCCTTGATAAAATAGAATAAAACCCAACTACAGTATACACGGCTGAAATAAAAGGACACAGTTTAGGAAAGACGTGGGGTGGGGGGCAGAAATCAGGTAACTGTAATGTAAAAATCAGGTGAGATAATAGCCTGAAAGGATTTAGAAGCCACACTGCAGGATGTCTCCTGTGGGAGACAACATGATGTTGGAGCCCAAGTGGCGGTGAGTCCTACAGAGTGAGGACTTTCTGGGATTCTGATTCCCACTTCTGTCCTTTCCGCACAGCACCGTGAATGGAAACTGTCATCGTTCCTTTCATAGTTCATTGACTCCCAGATCAGAATGCCCCATTACTCTCCGCAGATTCCATTCACACTGAGCTGTGTTTTGGGAGAAGAGAGTCCTGAGATGTTTCTGGAAAGGCTTCCTCTGCAGAAGCTGTGAGAGACTTCTGATTAGTGGAGCATGATTTGTAATCTCGGCTGCCCAGCTCAGAGGATGGATGTGTGGGTGGCAGAGATCCCTTCGCATGCTGCTTCATCTCCCCGCCCTGCATTCCCTTTTCACTCTCTTCCCCAGCAAAGATTTATGACTGGGGAAAAGATAAAAGAAAAACAAATGCAAACTCTAAGCCAAGAGAGTCTTCTTCACCATATTTCAACTCTCCTTAACAAATTGCCTGATCAGGTTCACCTGGCTCAGTCAACAAATCAGATGGGAAATTTTAACCCATTGCCCACCAGTATCACCAGGGGACAGATGAAATTTATCTACCGTTATCCTGTAATAAAATTAACTATTCATTATTTTAAAAAATGAAAATGTCCTAACTACTTGTGGCAGGTAAGGCGTTAGTGGTACATCCATTTGAAACCATCAAATTGTTTGATTTGGCTGCAAGCTCAAAAAGATTGGGACCCAATATAGGTCCTGGATGTGCTCTTTGCTTTGCCATTGTTGTACTTGACCTTGTCTGCCTCCCTGAAAGACCTGAGCAGCAGCCCCGAGATTTTGGTTCTGGGTTAATTAGACTCAGGGCAGGATGAGATTATATAGTTAAAAAGGCTCTTTAGCTGACGTGGCAAGGATAACCTGAGATGTCGTCAAAACCTCTGAGTTCCATTTCCTATTGCAAGCATTAGGCACCTGCAGTTATTCCCCTTTCCATAATCTTGCCCTCTAACACCACAGCTACCATTTCACAGAGGCTATGTGCTCATCATACCTTGCATGCATTATTCACTTAATTCTTCACAACCCTGCGAGGTGAGCACTGTTGTTATTGCCACTTTACAGAAAAGGACACTAACGTGCAAAGGGATTAAGTAGTAAGAAGCCAGCTGCCCGGTAAATGGCAGAGATGGGGTTCAAATACAGCTGACTTTACTGTTTAGCACCCCATCTGCCTGTCTTGGATCTTAACTGCCTGGGTCCCTGATAGCCTGCTGACTTATTTCTTCTTTGATGTTCAACCAGTGACAAGAACCAGGAAAGAATTCTGCCTTCAGTGGAAGTTACATCTTCCTGCCTGAAAATGTTGACTCTGGCTCCCTCAGTTTTCTCACTGCTTCTAAGTTCACAGCATCCTTTGCAAACCATGTTTCAAACTGCACTACTGCTTCTATGGATACAGCCAGTCCCTCCTGTCCACCAGGACCTACTGCGATTGCTCATCCCGACAGAAACTTTGGTTTCTCCGGTCCCGGCATGCCTCACTCCCAAGTCCGCACCCACTGTGACAGTATGCAGACACAGGGAGACTGTTTAACTGGAGCATATAATCATTTCATAGTAAACACCTAATAAGGTGTTCCCAAGAGAACCCACCTCTGTGGCAGCTTGTCAGACCTCTATTTCAGGCTGCCCTATCCTGCCAGTTAGAATTATGAACTGCTGCTGTTTTCTCTCATTTTCGGTTAGTTATCTTTTGTCATTTAAAAACATTTAAATGACATGCAGATTTTATTTCAGTTTTCTTTTCCTTAATGACATATTTCTCCTCTATTTTTATTATTCCAAATTTTTAAATAAGATTCCTTAGACTTAGCAGGAAAGGCCACTTGGAATTAAAGAAAGATCCCACAAAACAGAACAAAGGAGAAGCAGAGATTTCCCTCTGCGACCCTTTTGTCATTCCCTGTGCATGAAAGCAACTGTGCATCAAGCTTAATAACTTTGGGCTGATGTTCAAGAGGGACAGTGCAAGGCTTGGAAGTGACACTGTGAATACTCAAGTCCAAAGGGTAAAGAGAATGTGATTATCCTTCTCACGGCTGATGAGGGAGCCGCTTCATAAAAGGGAAATAAAGGTGTTTGGATGACCATAGGGGCCCTTTACAGTTGTAAAACTCTAAGTGGTCAGTGGGGACAGGCCAATACAATGGGTTAAAGGGTATAGGTAATCACTAACACCGTCCTTGGCCCTGATGATTTATCTACCTCTTATTGATCTAAAAGAATATATTTCCATTAATGTCCCAGAAATAATTTCAGGGGGCTCTCTTGAAACTCTGTTAGAGATTTCAGTACCGTATTAAAAACTCTTGGTTATTTTCTGGCCCATATCCATAAAAAAACCTCATATCCCTTGAGACTTTTGGTTGCAAACCATAGAATCCCAGGCTGGATGCTTAGCAAAAGAGAATTTATTGGAAGGAAGGGCAAGTTCACAAAATCAATGCGAGGCTGGAGGACCTCGCTCAGAAAATGAAGGGACTCCAGAGGCTGGAGAGGAAACTCCATTTCTAACAGCAGGAAATGTCTGGCCCCCAAGCCACACCTACTGCTGTGATGAGCACGCCCTCTCTCTGTTCCCTCTGCCAGGGTGACCGAAGAGTCAAAGCCCTGAGAATAGACCCCTTGGTCACAGGGACTGTCTCCTAGATGTACCAAGAGGCCTGAAAAGGAATATGACCTCCTACTCTTTCACAATGGAAGACAATGAGAACTTCCCTCCCATGAAACCATATTCAAAGAGGCCCTCTGCTCCAAAGGAAGGACTGGACCAAATGTCAGATAGCTAAAAAGAGAACGTCCGCTATGCTCTACATTACAGCAGGCTGTGGACCCCACGTGTGTTCCTATGTGGTATACACAGTGGATGTGAGTTTTCAGGTCAGACAGACTTTAGTTGCCAGCCTGGCCCTGCCACTGTCTAACTGCGGGACTTGGTGGATACTTCTCAGACATTCTTTCTCCTGTTGGCACAGGATTAAGGGAATAATCTAGGCAACACCTGGCACACAGTAGGTTTTATTAATTAACTTTTCTTCAAGGGAAGACATGCTCCTCATTTTGTATCTTAAATAGTTTATAGCCCAGCAAGGCTTTTCTAAAAGCTTTTGACAAAGAGTCTTTGAAATGAGGAAATGGCACGAAATGTAGCAATTAGCAGCCTGCAGCTTGGATGGTATTCACAAACAGGAAACCTGCAGCAGGATCCAGGAGGGACACCTTTTCTCAGCCATTATTCTAAATGAAGAAGCATCCTTTCTCCATAATTGGATGTCTCTCTCTTAGATCAAAAAATCTCCCTTTTCCCCTACATATTTTGCTTCTAGGAGGAGAGAAGGCCTCCAAATTTTGCAAGTACATTTGCTTAGGAGGAGCAGTATTATCATAAAGAACCAAGTTTTCTAGTGTCTTTTTATGCTGAGTTAGCAGGAAAGATCAAAATCCTTTTGTCTGAAGACTTAACTGATCAAGCATCTAAAAATGCCTTTAAGAATTTAGACAGAAGACACCATAGTATATGACACATTTAAAAAAAAATAGTTTTGCACCTCTACATGCCTTTTTTTCCCCCATGTACTTTAGCTATATTGCCTCATGTAGCAAATGAAACAAATAGGTCTGCTTTCATCCGCGACATTTTCTTAAGTGAAAATGCTTAGTCCACTGTGTAGCAAGCAGGGTTTTATCTTTCTAGCAGAAAGATACTTCTAAGGTTTGTTTATTTTTTTTTAATTTTTTTTCAGAGTTTTTTTTAAACTATCCACTATTAACTTCAGTTGAACACAAATAAAACTGGCATTTTTAATTGAATTTTAACAGTGTTAACAGTTAAAATTCAGTTAATATGTTAACAGTTTGGGATATATATTAATAAGCTGTGCCAATTTCATCAACTCTAAAAGACCTGTCATCCTTCAAACCTAACTATGTGAAACATTCAAATATTAAGAGAAAATCCTTGCCTTTGTAAGGGCATATCAGAAATGTTCAAATAGGAGGAAAGATATATTTTCTCTATAAGCACACATTCAAAGGTTTGGTTACACATGTTGCTTATGATAGAGAAAAGCTGAAAGCAATCTAAATGTCCAGCACTAGGGGACTGACTACATAAAATGGGTCTATTCCTATTTTGATAAAAACCAACCCTGTGGTAGGCAATAAAATGAGAAAGTAATTAGTGGCATGGAAACTTGCTTGTAATATACTTTAGCTAAAGAAAAAGTTTACAACACTATACTCACTAGGATCCCAACTCTATAAACAAGCACACAGACACCCCTCCAGAATTAAGACCAAGATAGTTTACCAACTGTGAAGGTTTGTTTTCCTGGATGGTGTAATTAGAGTTGGTTTTTATTTTCTTCCTTTTGTATGCCTGTGTTTTCTAAACTTGACAGAAGAATCAAAACAAATTTGTGATTTAACATAGAAACGAGATATGATGTCACTTTGTTTTCAAACTGAGTTTCAGCCCTCAAACTCAGATACCAACGGTGTGACTCCTTCTAGATAAAACATCATGGTCTTAGAGCAAGGGGTAAATACGAGACCTACAAGTCTGGGTCTTGTTCTTCCTTATATTAAAACTCTTTAAGATTAATATCGGACTGTCAGTTTACAGGTACTTTCTTTTCTGAAAGAAAAGTTTCCAGTACATCCTTAATCAACCTGCCCCCCCTACAAAAGAAGCGCACTTATTTGAGCAGAGCCACTATAGTTAGACACTAGTAACCCAAAACAGTAATTTACTGGAAAACACACACACACACACACACACACACACACACACACCATATATTTATTTTTTTCCAGTCTCCAAAGAAATCATTAATATTTATTCTGGTGCTGAGAAAAAGATTCAACTCTTTCCTTCCATGATTCCTGCATGGGTGACTCTTACTTGGCAAGACATAGCCTTCCCTCCTCAGCCCCAAGTTAGGATTCCCCTCTAGTCCAAATGCAGGGGATACACGTGGCACTGGAGTCCGGACACAGGAGCTTGGGTCTTCATTCCATCCCCAACTAACAGGCCACGTGGCCTGGGGGCAGTTGGTCAGCTTCTTCATGTTTCATTTTCTTCATCTATCATAGGGGGACATCTTGGCGTTGTTCAGAGTGACTTGAGTTCATCCATGTAGAGCTTAAACCAGTGGCGCCTACTAAGTGCTCTGTGGAGGGGAGGCGCGCCCTGGCCATGCTCTGCCTGTGCTTCCCACCCCTTCAGAAATCCTTTCTCATCCTCCTGGGCCTCGCTCTGGGCCCAGAGAAGCTGACTCTACAGGCTGCTCTACAGCCCTCTCAGCCTGGCTTCCAGGGGGTTGTGGGAGACAGATATCCCCGGGTAGCTCCTGGCTGAGCCTCCACCCTCCCCTGAGGTTTGCAGCCCTGTGCTTCTCTAGAGCTGGTCTGAAGGGCTCCAGCTTCTGTATAGCAGCCCCTTCTCCAGGTGCCCCTTCTCTGGGCTTCTCTAATACCCTTCTTTCCCTTCCCTTCCCTCCCTTCCCCAGGCTGGGGATGGTAAGGGTTCCTGGTGTCCCTCTCTGTTTTGTTGGTCCCCTGGTGCCTGCCTGCTCCTCTTTACCAAGTGCTTTTTGGTTGGTCCCTTTCCAGTGAGCCGGCTGCGTCTTGCTGGGACCTGACTGACACGGCTGAGCATTATTAATACGCGCCCCCTGGCTCCTGTCAGTGTCGCAGGAGAGATTGTCTAGCATAAAGGTGATCATTTTATTGAGGATGTAAGGCACCAGTTTCTTCTGAATTATGAATGCCCAGGCTTGCCAAACCATCAGAGAATCGCAGTGGCCAAACCTGAAGGATGGAATTCTTTAGTTACTGTTTTGTTTGGGCAACAGGATATCCGCTGCTTAAAAATCACACTGATCTTTGAATTCTTTTCAGATTCTTGTCAGTTTGCACCTTTTCTCTGCCCAAAGCCTGCAAGAAAATGTCTACTATATTTCTACCAGCCTGTATTTCTGAGTCAATTAGCTCTTCATTCATTTATTTATCAAAATATAAACTGCTCCATGACAGGGGAGCAGTTTGCTGGTGAAGACACTGTAAGCAGAGAATAGAGGAAGTTACAGTTCTCATGGAACTTAACTTTCTACTTGGGGGAAAGAAAATGAAACCCTCCAACTCACACACATGGGTGGTAGGAAAAGGAGAGATAAAATGTTGCTGTGAATGGAGGTACAGGATACCCAAAGCACCTTTGATAGGAAAATTAGATGTAGCCAGGAGACCAAGAAAGGTACCTCGATAGTGACATGAGTGGAGACCTGAAGAATAAGAATTGAAAAGGGAGAGAATTTCAGAAAAAGGAAAGAGCATGTGTCAAGGTCCTGTGGTGAGTGGGGCATGTGGGGAGGACAGAAGGATCAATGAGACACAGAGAGTTATAAAGAGACGGAAAGAAAATGCAAGATGAGGCTGGGGGAGAGCTGAAGACTAGACAAGATGGGGTCTTAGAGGCTGTGTTAAGCAGTTTGTTTTCTCTCTAAGAGCCATGGGAAACCATCGGAATATTTTAAACAGGGAACGACCTGATTGTGTTTGAGTTTTTCAAATATCATTTTGTCTGTACAGGAATTGTTCTTCTAAACTCCAGGATCCAACTCCCCATCCCCCCCAAAAAGGTTGAAATAAGAACAGAGCATATTCACTACTTTCTTTGCAGGTGATTAGATTGCAACTGAATTAATTTCTCCTAATCAAAAGGATTCTTCTCAAAGCCTCAGCAGTGACAGGTAATTTCAAGATGTGATCGTTATACGTGTCTGTTTCTAATCAATCCCTGGTACTACATTTCAGCAAGTCAACACTGCTACATATTTTTGTAACTTTCTGATAATTTTCATGTCACAGCTGTCACTGGGCTCCCCGCTGGACCCAAGTACACATAACTAATTAATCAATCAATCAAGAAAGAGAGAAAGTCATGCCAGATGCCACAATGAGAATCCTCGCCTGCTAAATTCGATGACTGGTTTAGGGTAGAATAGCGAAAGGAGGCCTTCTTCATGGGAGGCAGAGTTTGCAGACTTAAAGATAATTCCTAAGACGAACAGTCTTATAATTTAGAGTGTGTGCACTGAGCTCACCCAGATGGTTATTCCACATTATGGAGGGAAGCTCACCGCAGCCATCGATGTGGAGGGAATGAGAAGACAGGAAGCAAGAACATCAGGGCGAGGGATGCGCTCCTGGATCAGGAGTCAGGTCTGCCTTCCAGTTCTAGCCAAGCCACTCATCCCGTGCTCCCGTAAACCTCGGCAAGCTGTTTCTTCTGATAGGGCCTCATTTCTTCACCTAGGCAAAGTAGGCCTGTTGAAAGTAAAGGAGAGAAGTGTGTTGGCTTCCCATCACCCAAGAACCCAAGATAATCAATGTATATGGGGGAAAGTGTATTTGGGCTTGTGGTGTCCACGTGGTCACTTGGTGCCCTTGCCTTAGGGCTTGGGATGGAGCAGCACCAAAGAGAAAGAAGAAGAGGCTGGGGTCCTAATGTCTCATGTGGGATACCCACAATGATGTCACTTCCTCTGACTAGGTCCCTCTCCTCAAATGTTCCACCAATGCCCAATAGCACCTTGGACTGAGGACCAGGTATTCATCACCAGAGCCTTTGGAGACATTTCAGATCCAAACTCTAGCAGGAAGCCAGTCAGTAGTTCAGGTATAGATGGACTCAGGGGGTCTCCAGGCTTGAGTCTTATCCTTGACCCCCTAAGTCCAGAATGTTGATTCAGTTTATCCAAAGCTGATGTTGTTAACTCATTAAAGTTGCTTTATCTCTTCAATCGTTGGGAGGAATGGCATAGAAGGTGTTCTGTTTGTCAGGTTAATTCTAATTCTTTGGCTATAATAGACAAATCTTAAACCTTAGGGGCACTACCCAGTACAGGGCTCAGTTGGGAAAAGGACTAGAGGCTACAAGGGCTAAATTCTGGCAAAGAACTCGTCTGTCTTTTTCCCAGGTCCTGAGACTTTGTGTGGGGCCACATTTAAAGGTCATGGCCTAGCTAATCTGGCGGAGAGCTCCAGGCAGCACAGCATTGAGGCTGTGTGTAGACATGGCTGGCAGTGTTTAGCCAAGTTTACCGTGACAATCAGGAGCAGAAAACAGAGGATTGAAAAACTTGCAGCTGGTCCAGAAAAGTACAAGTAAAACTGGGGCCAAGGAAAGTGTGGGAGAAAGAGATTACCATAACTAAAGAGAAGTTTAATACTGTGAAGAGGGACAATAGGAAAATGGCTTGAGGGCATCTCAGGGATTTGCAAGACCACACACATTGCAGGCTCAAAAACCCCATTGAGAAGAGACCATGGGGGCGCCCTGCTTGCACAGGGGTGCCCGGAAAGTTTCTTCATGGTGCTCAGGCACTCAGGCCCTCAGAGGCCACTGCATTCAGGATCCCAGGGACTCACCTGCTGCTTGAATTGGCAACAGACCTTGGCATCATCTGTTTGGTGCTGGTTCTCTAGGAATGTAGGATGCTGGGGTTAGGGGATCATAGAGGCTTCCACCAATATTTCAAATGAAAGCCTGGGAGTCCATGCAACAAGTACAGGAGACTCATGACCTCTACAGGCTTCCCCTGAGAGGGTGCTCTATGAAGCCTTGGAGGTGAAGTTCAAGCTGGAATGGAGACCCCAGGATTTATGAGATGCTGGTGACGTGGATTATCTGCCAAGGGAGTGGCTGGCTACGGAAAGAGTCAGGCTAAGAGAGAGGCTAAAGGGGCAGAGCTACCCACACCTTTTGGAGCAAGTGTCTCACTGCTAAGTGCCCTGGGGGGGGGTGATCAATTTAATTTAAATTATATGACATGCAACCTATGATTTCACACAAAGACAAAAATGACACAAAACCAAAACCAAAACAAAACAAAACAAAAAACAACAGAATAATAAAAAGAGAGATTAGAAGAATAGTTCCTGGATTAAACAATAATTTCTCCTATTTGTATTTGTTAAAAATATGCAAGAAAGTCCTGTACTGAACATGTCCAAATTGGAGTACACCTATCCTAGGAAACGACAGCGATAACAAATGGGGAGACTGAGAAAGCAGATCCACAGGAGACTGACGTTAGAGCCAGTGCTACCTGTGACCCCCTTGGCTGTAGTTCTGAGAGAAGATGACAGAAAATGGCAAGAGTTAGCAAGTGAAAAATCAGATGGGGGCAGGGAGCAGGGCTGGGGTGGGGACTGGAAATGAGGAAAAGAAGAACCTTCTTTGTGGCCCAAATGGGTGTAAGAGGTTGAAGGAGCCTCTTGGGTAGGAGACATTGGAATGACAAGTTTCTCCTCAAATCTGAAGGGCAGTGAGTTGATGGCTTAGAGAGTCCCTGAGAACCTCCACATGAGAAGGCAAGTGAGCCCGGTGGGGTCAGAGCTTGGGAGAGACGAGCAGAAGCCCTTGCTGCTGGGGTGGGTAGCCCCTGAAGACCAGTGGTCCTGTAGCCAATAACAATAGACATTTTTGTGGCAACTAAAGCACTGAAGACAGACAAGGGTGGGGAAAGAAAGGTCCCGATGATCCATGTCCAGAGTGCACTTTTTAACCCCAAAATTCCAATCTTTCCCTCCACACGTTCCCACAGCCAACAGCTTCTGCGTGCTGAAGACCTAGACGTGGCACCCAATGCTGTTTTGGAGAAGTCCCCTTCTGAATGCACTGGTTTCCACATCCTTCTAGAAGAATTAGCCAGGTTTTTAATTGCCTCAGACAATTCAAGGCAGTAATAGAAAAAAAAAAAAAAAGATAGGCATCTTTTCAGAATGGAAAGCTCTTTCTTCAAATCACAAAGAATGATTTTTTTCCCCCTCACTGCAAGTTCCTTATGTCAAGAGAAAAGAAAAAGCTGAATGAAGTGAGTTTAAAAGAAAAAGAGGTCCCTCTGAAACACGGGGGTTGTGACACGCCAATGTTTTCAGCCAATGAAAAATGTGATCCATGCCAGGTTTGTGTGGTGCTCAGCCTAAGTGGCTGCAAATTAATTGAAAAACATCCCGGATAACCTGCCTTACAGTGAGCACATGAGGTGGCTTTGGAACAAAGGCAGGGAGAGTGCTTTTGTTTGGTTGCAGGTGCGGGTGACCTTGCAAGAAGTACACTATAAATTGTTGAAATTGTGGGATGATAAGCCAGGTTGATAGATTTCTGTCACTCTCCCTCAGTAACAAATGGGCTCACCTTCCTCAAGTCTACCGAGGCATATACATCAAGAAGCACATCATTGCACCCGAGCTTCTGAGACAAAATGAGTTTCTCTGCGCATTTACAAACATCCAGAAGAGGTATCCCCATTGTGCCTCTCCATAAGAATTCACTTTCCTACCTCATTTTTGTGCTTTTCTGGGTGTTTTATCTTCCTTCTCTTCTGTTTGTGCACAGACATGGCTTTGGACAATAGTGTCTGGGGATGATTAGGAACCAGTGAGTGTAGGGGAAAAAAAAAACCCTCAATGAGAGACCTAAATTCACTTCCTTGTTTCTCAGACCAGGTAGGACCAATGAAGAGGGCAGGAAGAGGGGCAGCGGATGCTCACAGCTCACTTTGAACAAACAGACCAGTCAGACCAAAGGAGTCCTGTGCAGAATGGGGCTGCTCCACATGAAACAACGTCAAGGGGCCGAGGCAGCTCTAGGTGCTGCCAAGATAAAAGCCACCTTAGAAACTAGACCACCTATTCTATCCTTTCTTAGCCTTTATGTGTGTGTGGTCCTAGGGACTGAACCCAGGGCCTTGCATGTGCTGGGCAAACACTCTACCTCTGAGCTACATACTGTACTTTCCTCAAGGAACATGTTGGGGTTCCTCCCTCCTTTTTTCACCTAGGAAACAGCCCATTGCAGCATAGCCACCCTTCTGCTATGGTTCAAGATAGTGAGAAGAAAACTCAACCATGCACAAGTTCTTCTGTTCAAAATCCAAGCATTACAATTTGTGGGAACACACTGACAAAGAATTCCTAGGAACTGAGCACCCAGTGTAGTACAGGATTCGAGAGAGTCGATTTTGGGATCTGAAGAACCTATACACAAATCCTAGCTCCGCTGTGTCCCCTGGAGCCTGTTGTTTGCCTTCCCTAAGCCTCAGTTTCCCTGGGTATCAAATGGAAATACCAGCATCTGGCTGATAAAATTAAAATGAGGACTAGAGAGGGTAGAGGAAAATATCCTAGCACAGTGCCTACTGTATAATAAGATCTAAGAAAAACTGGCAGTTTCCATCCACAAAGGAGCATTTCAGTATATAGATATGCTTCTAGAAGTATCTACCGTGTCACACAGGAAAGCATTGGAGAAGAGTTTAAAAAGCATCAATTCAGCAAACAGAATATATAGAGAGAGAGACTCGGGAGTCAAACAGGCTCCACGTTAGCTCTCTGGCCTCCAGATAGTGGCTGGATCTCCCTGGATCTCCTTTTTCTTATCTATGGTAGATAGAATATTCCTTCTTCATGGAGACATTGTAAAGAGTCGCTACAGTTTATAAACATGAATAAGCAAATGTTTGGCACACACTGGGCACATAATGTATATTTGCTCCCTTCCTGCTTTCCCACTGAATCATAGTAACAATGAAGAAGCCCATGAAAAGTGTCTTCCCACATTAATACTATAAATTGCATCTACAGTATTCTCTACAGCTTTAAGCTGTATTTTACTCAGTGCAATGTTTAGTTAGATTCAATGCAATATATATAGAGAGTTTTACTTAAGGGAAATAGTCAGTGTGGTCATAGAGACTGAAAATTCTCAAGTCGAAAGGGGGGATGGCAGTTGGAAACCTAGGAAGAGCCAATTTTCAAATCCAAAGGCCATCGGGTTGAATATCCAGCAAGAGCTGATTTGCAGTTAAAGTCTGAAAGCCATCTTCCCCCAAATCCCTCTTGTTCAGGGAGTTCTGTCTTTTGTTCTGTTGGGGCCTTCCACTGCTTAGTTGAGGCCCATCTATATTATAGAGAACAATCTGCTATAGTCATTGTCAAAGTCCACCAATTTAAATGTAGATAAAACTTTTTTTTTTCCTGTTTGAATGCAGCAAATTGTAAACAAAACAAAACTTTTTAAAAAAAAAAACTTACAGAGGGTTGGGGTTGTGATTCAGTGGTAAAGAGCATGCCTCACATCTGTGAGACCCTGGGTTCAATTCTCAGCACCACATATAAATAAATGAATGAAATAAAGGTCCATCAACAATATGTGTGTGTGTATGTGTGTGTGTGTATGTGTGTGTGTGTGTGTGTGTGTACTTACAGAAACATCCAGAGTAATGTTTGACTAAATATCTAGGCACTATAAGGCAGCCAAGTTGCCACATAAAATTAACTACCACATGCATCTTATGTAATTTTAAAGACATGCCTTTGAAAATAATGCAACTGACTCATTAAATCAGATTTAAGAAATGGAATTCTTGATGGGGAAATTATTTTCCTCAATTAGTTCTGGGTCCTTGGGGTTGGGGTGGGGCACAGGACGCAAGATAGCAATGAGACATCCTGGTTGTTGTAACACACGCTTTCAGCTTTTGATCCTTTGGTCAAAGATGAATGTCTCTAACACTAAAGCAAAGTGTCCATCATTGACTTTGCTACAGTAGTTCACGCTTGTTACTGCCCTTCCAACATGATTCCTAAAACAAAGGCTAAGTGAGAGCCGATGTTATCTGATTGAAGCTTAAAGATACAGAGGAAGTCTAATCTTCATGTGACACGGCATGTTCCTCTAAATATGGAAAATGGAATGTGTGACATTTTCTGGTGTATTTCCTGCACTGTATACCACCTTTCACATGCACCAATTGCTTTGGAACTGGCTATAAAATAGCTAGTGTGAGTTGTTTCTAAAGGCTGTATACTGAAACACCTTCCTAAATGCTCTGCTTAATTTTTTTCCCACATTGTAATTCATTGTTGGCCTTTTCTACAGTGAATTGTTGGAATTAACCAATAAATCAGCAGGAAAAGACATGCCAATTTCCTTCCCAGTTGATAAATTACACTGTGGGCTTGGCACAGTGTGTTTTATTGTGTGTGTGTGTGTGCATGTGTGTGTGTGTGTGCACGCATGCTCATGTGTGGTGTATCCCCCCACCAAATTCACATTTCAAGACATACTGAGATCTTGAGGCTTCCTATTACTTGCCAATTTTAATGGAAAATATAAATACAGTATTATATTTCTATCATGCTTTATAAAAATCTACTCTATCAACCAATAGATGGAAGCTATTAATAATTGGCAAACTTTATTATTCCAGATTTGCTCGTAATTCTTATACCCAGTTTGGTTTTGTTCATTAGGTTTTTTCTCTCTCTCAGGTCTCGATTTTCTTAATTATTGATATGCTCATTCTGTATTTAAATAGGAATGTTTTCCATTAAAATACTGACAGTAACTCCTGTTGATGCTATAATATTATTGCTTTGACAAAATATTCATGTGGTAAAAAATGATAAAAGTTCCTGTAGGGTGCAGAATCTTTAATTTATTCTTGTGAAATGTAAGAAATAGAACTTATGCCCAACAAACTTACCATTAAGTCATCGAGACAAATATAATATAACTTTGCTGGTCAGTGATAATGATAGAGGTGGCTTAGTGTCCTTTAAGGAAGCCACTATACTATCTGGGTGTACCATGTGTGTCCTTTAGATTTATTTAATTAGTATCCAGCAGTAAGGGCCCAGAGGCCATCGAGACCACTATCTACGTGGTCCATCCCGCCTCTCTGAGCTAGAATGTCTCCTTGCTTGCTTCTTTAGCATGGACAGATAAAGTTCATCATTCACCAAATAAAGACACAAATATTTCAATAATTTTTTATAAGGATTGATTGCAGAGTGACAGACACAGTGTCATGGAGGAGGATTCTGGAGGTGTATGTTCTTTATATTACAAAGAAAATAGCAACAAAAGCCTTAGAGAGGACCTTGGGAAAGAAAGGTAAAGGAGAAAAAGAAAAAGCAGTTAACAAAATCTAAGACAATCAAGAGAAGGCCGTTAGAGAGCAGGACGGACAAGCACGGAAGCCAAAGGAAGTTAATGTTCATGAAAGTTTTATGATACAGTCTCCAAGAGCAAATAGAGTCTAGGACAAGATAAACTAAAATGTTCTTCTCTGAAAGTGTTTTTAAAATAGTATGCCCCGTGCTTTGTCACCATTCAGTACTGGCATGTTAATACCAGGGCCAGTCCTCTTAAATAATTCAGTCTCCTGACAAGGAGAAAAAAATATTTTCCTACTAACTGGCTTAGTAGGAAAATCACATGAGAAGAAAAATCTTGGAGTTGAATTGAATGGATGAGACACCAGTGTAACATAACAAAACAAAAACAAATGCACCAACAGAAAAAAAGGTGTCATCAATGAGGGGGATTAAAGTGATACATGAGATTGTTATGGCCTATTATAGGTGAACCTCTTTAGAAAGGATTTGGTCAACTGGAACGTGTCCAAATAAAAGCAACCGAAAAAACTAGGATGTCTGGAAACGGTATTAACAGAGGAGCAGTTCAAGAAACAAAAGATGTTGCGTGGACCTGAGAATCAGTAGAAGTCTCAGAGGAAACAGCACGTGGCTCACCTGACTCGGGGGATTTTAATGCAGGGTCTGCTCCCGGAGGCGTTGACAGGGTTAGGGATTCATGCAAGAAGGACTGTCAAAGCAGAACCGTAGTCACAGAAGGATATAACCATAGCCAAAAATGAAGATATGAGCAAAGAGCAAGAAAGAAATCCCCAACTTTCCTTCCCCTCTTATTTTTCATGTTCCTCTTGGTCCTTCCCATTGACCAACCCCGGGTTGCCCTCTCTGGGGTTCCTCTTCTTGGGACCTACTTAGGCATACAAGTCAGAGAATGGATTTTGGACAGTGTGCAGGAAGGGTACCCAGTAGAGATAACCCAGTACAATCTGGAAAACAACAGACTCTAAACATTAGGGCTGACCTATGGGACAATAACAATCACAGGAGGGCAGTATGTTGGATCCACACAGTGAAGAACATGCTAATGATCCAACCTACCTGACAATGGAAGGACTACCATACAAATAAGTGAGCACCCTGTTCTGACGAGTTTATCAGTAGTTGGAGGATTATCCATTAGTGAAGTTGTCGATGAAATTTCTGCTCAGGATTCTTCAAATCCAAAGATAGACTGTTCATAGAACTTCACTACTTCCATCTTTCTTCCAAGATTATCCTAATGTTTCATTAGATATTATAATTTTGAATTTTGCCAAATTCAAAATATATACACTAAGGTCATACTCCCAATGACCCTCCTCTTCCAGCAACACTCCAGCTGCCTCCAGTTACCACTCAGTTAATCCCATCAGGGGATTAATTCACAGACTGGGTTAAACCTCTTACAACCCAATCATTTCCCCTCTGAACCTTCTCCCAACTGTCTTGCATATAAGGGGGACCTCTCACATCCAAACCATAACAACTCCTCAGTTTCCACATGGTGGGTAACAGAAATTCCCTTTGTACCTCCATAAACTCAATCCATGACTGGAGATTATTATTGAGATTTTATTTTTAATTTGCAAACACTTTCCTTCTTAGCACAAAGAAATTGATCAAGGCAGCATATTGCCGACAGTATAGTACCAAGTATGTGTTCACTCTTCTACCTTACCTTCAACCACAAAAAGGACCTATGTAACTTTTAAATCAAAACTTTAGTTTTTGAATCTGTACCATGACTATGTCCTCCACTCCAGAAACCACACCAAAAATATGTTCAGATTTCCACAAAGCATAGCAACTTCTTTTGTTGAACTGAAGGTCAGTCTTTTCGCAAACCGTGTCCATCTTGGACATCCAATGGTACAGTGAAGACAAAGCAATAAAAAAAAAAAAAGACTCAAATAAGCAATGGAGGGAGAATGTTTAAGAGATGAGGAAATGTCAAATTACAGTCACTACACATTGAATAAGATACATTACATGCTTGTATAAATTGATTCTACTGTCATGTATAACTAAAAAGAACCAATAAAATAAAAAATAAAAAAGAGACCCAGGGTTACTTCAAGAAGTCTAAGTAAAGGGCACATCTCTTCTCCTGACAATCTCTAAACACTGGGGACTCTAGCTCAGGCAGGCAGTCATTTTGGGATGTTAGTTTATTCCTATTTTCAATCTAGCTCCATTAAACAGTTCTGTGCATATTTCGGGTCCTTGATGGCCATCCGGGAGGTAATCTAACAAATCACACCTGTGAACTTAATTCATGTTTATAATATTCTTCAGAATCTAAAGGAGTTGGATGCTAAATGAGAAAGTGTAACTATTATTATTGTGGGGTTTTTTTTCTATTGAACCCAGTCCTCTCTCATAAGGTATTGATGGTTATGAGACTCTGAGGTTCATTAATTTCAGCTGACTCTTAGGAGGACTTTTTGAAACTGTGGAAATGATCCTGGGAACACCTCATTTTAATTCCTGTACAGTACATTATCTTTACCCATTAAAAAATTATCACAGTGATGAATTCTGCTTAATTTAAATCGACTACTTTGAGGGGGGGGGGCAATTAAAGTTAAGAATATTTAAAAGGATTCCTGGGTGGGGAACATTATTTCAGTGGGAAAATAAAATGGCACCTTGACAACTCACACAATGAGGTTCTTGTTTTCTCTGACCAGAGAAGTTTCCCTTGGAAGCCAAGTTGGTGACCTTGTGCTGTATGGAAAAGGCATTGAACAAACTGTTTGAAAATAATCAAAATGAATGTTTGCCCAAGTAGGAAAAAAAATACACAATGACTCAAATTGATGAATCAAGCAAAAATAGGAATAGGTACTATTGTTTAGAGAGAAGAAAATATCTCTAACATAAGAAATGGGGTGACCAGTTCATCTTAGACTGTCTGGTTTTACTTTTTTTTTTATTTTTATGTTTTGACTTAGTTCTTTTTTAAATTAATTTTTATTGGTATATTATAATTTTACATAATAGTGGGACTCATTGTGACATATTCTTATATGCACATAACAAAATACAGTCAATTGTTTTCTCCAGGACCTCTCCTCCTACCTCCCCTGGTCCCCTTCTCTCCACTAGGATCACTTCTAATTTCATGAGATCACCCTCAATTTCCCCCTTTTCTATCTCAAGTATCCACATACGAGAAGAGAGACATGGATCTGTACTTTCTCAATGGCTTATTTCCTTGACATGGTACTTTGAGTTCCATCCACTTTGCTACAAATGACATAATTCTGTTCTTCTTTACAGATGAATAAAGCTCCATTGTGTACATACACCACATTTTCTTTATCCATTCATCTGTTGATGGACACCCAGACTGAGTCCATAATTTGGCTTTTGTGAATTGTGCTGCTATAAAGATGGGTATGCATGTATCACTGTAGTATGCTGATTTAAATTCTTTTGGATAAACACAGAGGAGTAGTATAGCTGAATGGTCCCCAGTATGGTGGTTCCATTCTTGGTCTTTTGAGAAACCTTATATACTCTCTGGTTTTAGCACTGAAATTCCCTTGTCTCAGGAATCCTTCCATTATGGGAAAACAGGGGCAAGTGGTCACTTTAGAAATAGATACAGCGTTGAAAAAAAAAATGGCTTCTCAAAGGGTGAACTTAGAGGTGGGGAAGAAGACTAGAACTTTTCTTTATAAGACGTTTTGGGCTTTGGTTTAAAATGTAGAACTTCTCTGTATTTTAGTAGAGTAGTATAATGGGATGGTGACTGTGTAACAAAGAGGAACAGCAGTGTGTGAATGGATATAGGAGAAAGGCACAGAAAGTTGAATGCTATTTTGTAGGGTTTAAAGGAATAAAGGAGTGATTACCACATTCTATAGGGTGTTTTGTTTTGTTTTGAAACCAATTTTGTTGGCATTAAAATTAGAGGCATTTTAAATTTGAATAATGGCTTATGTACCAAAATTCAGAAATTAAGTTTGGCAAAAATGGGAATAGTTTTCCAGTAATTACATATCAGAAGGGAGAAACCAATTTCAGGAAACATAGACAAAACTCAGTTTACAATGATTGTGCCACAGGTTTAAACTTTAGTAGTTTACATCTTCACTTTGATATTTGAGAACTGTTTCTTGAAAAAAATCTCAGTACCTTGTGCAAATAAATCAGTCTTCCATGTGCCTTAGCACACACTTAAAATTTCTCTACTGTATATATACAAAACAACTACTATGTTGGCAGGTCAAAAGACATACTTTCATAACAAAACTATAATGTACCTCTCAAGTATTAACAATATACACTTAATACATGGTATACAGTATTTACAAAATATAAAATATAATACAACCTGTTTCTATGTAACTTTTTAAGTTCCTATAGGGGTTGTTACTCTTCCTTTCTCATTCTTCTTAAATTCTATCTTATCTCTTTTCTAGTCATCTATTGTTTTTAACTTCAATTAAAAAAGTTTTTTGAGTTCTTCCCCACTACTCATTTTTTTTTTCCACTTAAGCCAGATTTCTAACTTGAGTCTCTCAAATGGTTTTTGGAAGGTAGAAATCTTAGTATTGCTCATTTGATTTGGGCTAGGTTTGCCATATAAAAATGCAAGGTGCTTGGTTAAATTTGAATTTCAGACAAAGAATAATTACTTAGTATAAATATGCTACAAACATTGTCTCAAATACTGACTGCATGGTACATTTTTTTAAAAGTTTTGATTATAAACCTGAAATTTAAATTTAATTGGGCATCTGGTGTTCTTATTTGCTAAGTCTGACAATCTTAAATTCAGGTATCTCTTCTCTCCTCCACACCCAAAATTATACAGTAAGGGAAAGGAATGGGGACTGGAATTAAGAAGGGCTAAGTTTATTATTGAGTTTGTTATTTAACTTCCCCTGGACCTAAGTTTTCACAATTGCAAAATGAGGATGCAGATCCAAATGTTCTCTCCAGACTTAACTTCCAACTCTAAAATTTGTAAATTAAATTCGCCTTGCTTAAGAATGTCCCAAAGATGCCTCTTGAACCACTGGAGAGCTGTTGATCTGATCTGGCCTCTTTCATAAGAGTGGTAGTGGAGGGTGGGGCTGGTTTTTACCCAGTGTCCTGTCTGTGGCCAGATTCTCTGAGGTGACAGAGAGATTCCTGAGAGGATAAGAGTACAGATCACATTTTATGACTGTTGTGGAATTTGGCACCAAGAGAATCTGAACTAGACTTAGAAGGTCAGCAGCATTTCCCTTGGTTTCTGTGTGTGGAGGAAAGACACATCGAGTATCCCATAGCCGTGTCAGCCATGAGTTATGTTGGGTACATCGTGTTTACTTCCAGAGACACGCACCCAGCTTCCATGGCCCAACAGAGGTGACCCGCCTGGTGGGACTGGCTTTGGAAACCTCATATTTTATTAGATTGAGCAATTTCCACGTATGAGCTAAATACCACCACTTCACATTTATAGCTGGGAGTCAGCTCAATGCAGTGGAAAGTTCACGAGCTTTGCATTCTGTCAAGCTGGGGTGCAAATCCTGGTTCCACCCCACACTGCAACGTGACCTTCAACAAGTCACTTCACTGTTACATGTAAAACATGGAATGGCTCAAATTTAATGAGTGTTCACCTTGTTCCAGAAATACATGCTTTTTTGTTTACTTCAATAAACCCTGACAATGTTTTTAATTGGGGCTAATATTATAAACTACAATTATAATGTAATTTTATTATACACTTTTATATTTCCAATTATAAATAAGGAAACTAAAGTTAAGAAAGACGTATAAAATCCGGCCACTGTGACATGTCGTGTAGTATTGAAGGCAACTTGAAATCAACTCTAACTTCCCCAAACTCATGTTCTTTCTATTACACTCATTGTCTCACTTCTATTATTTTGTTCTTTCACTCCAGCTTCTTTTTTTTTTTAAGAGAGAGTGAGAGAGGAGAGAGAGAGAGAGAGAGAGAGAGAGAGAGAGAGAGAGAGAGAGAGAGAATTTTTTTTTAATATTTATTTTTTAGTTCTCGGCGGACACAACATCTTTGTTGGTATGTGGTGCTGAGGATCGAACCCGGGCCGCACGCATGCCAGGTGAGCGCGCTACCGCTTGAGCCACATCCCCAGCCCTCACTCCAGCTTCTTTATCTCTAAACATTTATCTTTCTTAAAGTTTTAGTGAGAATGAAGGGTGTCATTTAAACAAAGCAGATAGCCTAGTACCTGGCACGTGTCACTTCTCATTAAATTCTTATTTCAAACTCCCTTCATTTGACAATGATTAGTAATTACAATTAATACCAGTGGGAAGAAATAAGATAATTCAGGATGTTTGCTTTCCTCCTCCTGCCCAGTCTCCCTCCCCACCACCACTACCAAATCCAAAGGTGTGGTCACATAAAAACATAGTAACCTAGGGAACAAAAATCTCCCAGGCTTTAAGTGTCTTCTCAACACATCTCAAATAATAAAACGTCATCATTTTAGATAAGGAGTTGACAAAACTTAGTCTATGAGCCTAACCCAGCCAGCCGGCTGTCTTTGTCAATAATCGTCAGTGGGAATGCTCATTCATGTACATATTGTCACTGACATGCCACAAATAGAGAACTGAGTAGTGGGCCATGATCCATGAAGCCTAAAATACACACTACCTGACTTTTGGGCGGAAAGTCTGCCTACTCTTACTGGAGACCACACCACTTTGACAAGTACAGTAGATGGAAAGCTTAGGAAGAAATTGGGCTTCAACATCAGTTGGGGAGGAAATATTATAAAGGTACTTTTTGCACATGAGGATCCATGTGTAAGGCAAGCATTAGTGAAAACCGAGTCAGTACACATACCTGTGATTAATTTTCAAATACACATGCACGCTGTTATGATAGATAAAAATTTTTAAAAATACTTAGAAGCTTTATTAAATTCCCAGGAGTTTTGAATTATATGCAACTTCTTTCATGAGAGGGTACCCACAATTACATTTTTTAAAGGAGGTCTAGGATGTAACAGAAGACATTGTGGCATCCTAAGAAGTAAATCCAACAAATTGCAAATAGCACCTGAGCAATACCACTTATATTTCAATAATGACCAATGATGACCAAAGATAGAAAATAATTAATAAGCATAACAAGTTATTTAAGGTCCATAGTTTGCCTCCGTTTGCAGTTAAATAAAATCACTGTTAGAGATTTCCCTGAAGTTAATGAAACGTTGCTTTTTGTTATTTCTCTTGCTGTTTAATAATGATGAATTTTGCCATTTTAATTATTCAGCTTGACCATCACCTCTTGAGCAGCAATGGTCATTGTGTGTTTAATTGTCCCTCTTATTCTTCATTTTGTTTATCTGTGGATGAGTTATGGATCGTTTTGCTTCAAGTGACAGCAAAACCAACTCAAACTAGGTTAAGAGGAATTAATTGGCTTGTAGAACACAAAAGTCCACAGGTAGACTTGCCTTCAGGTGTGGCTTGATTCAGGACTCAAGCAATGACAAAAATATCTGGCTGTTGGCTTTGCTTTCTGGGAGTTGTTCCATTACAGGCTTTGTGAATTTGAATCTTGTCCCTCAGAGCTTCAAGATGGCTACAGATCCAGGCTCACCCTCAAAATTCTGCCAACTACAATGGTAGAGAAAGAGACCTTCCTTTCTCCAGAAACACCAGCTAACTTCTCTTTATACTGACTGGTAACCTGCAAACTAATCCAAGAAAGAAATGGGCTGGTTGGTTTGACGCAATTCAGACATATCCTTAAAGCAGGACTGGGGTCCACCCCACCCAAACCATGCTGGCTGAAAGTGGAGGGAGGAGAGGGAACTACCCAAAGGAATCTGTAAACAACTGCTGACTGCAGAGGTGGTAGAGAGAAGCAATACCAGGTGAGCCATCTATGTTCTCTGTAACTCTGAAGCAGATTTTGTGCTCCCTGAGTTGGTTTAAATTTTGAATTACACAGAGGAAGTAGAATTCCATGTTGTGGAATAAGACTCCTAAGGTTAAAGTCCCAGCTTCCCATACTAACGTGTGATTTGAGGCAAGGTATTTAACATCTCTGCTTTGTTTTCTCTTCCGTAAAATGAGAATAAAAATACCTACTGTATTATAGGGTTGTTGTGGGAACTGAACGAGTTAATAACTACAAAGCAGTTTGAACAGTGGCCCATTGTAAGCATTGTATATATTCTTTACTAATTTTTCCCCCTACTTAGATGCAGAGTTGAAAGATAAAACAAACATGGACAGAGTTGCAAAAATGTTTCAGTGTTTCTGGTCTGTTGCCCTGCAACTAGTTATTTTCTGTTTCAATAATGACAAGGTAAGAATTAGCATTGTCCTTTTATATCAATCAGGATGGTTTAGGTTATGCTGCATTAACAAGAAATCTCTTAGTCCTCAATGTCTTCAAACCTCAAAGGATTATTTTTCATTAATACTGCATGTCTATCACAGGTCATCTGGGGCTTTATGCTACATTGTTATTCTCTTCCTAACCTTGGATGAAAGAACAGTCACAATCTGGACTACTGCTGGTTTCCATGACAGAGGGAAAGGTTATATAACAATCTGTAGATTCTTAAAACTTCTTCCACAAGTAGCACACATTTAAAATCCCATTGGGGAAAAAAAAAAAGTCACTTGGCCATAAGTAGTTGGATAGTACATTACTATCACATGCTAGAAGAGATGGAATACCTGTGAACAATCCTAATGACCACCATATTATTTGTGAGTTTGTATTTCTTTCTAAGTGTCATGTTCTTAAGGGACTTTAAAAACTTCTCAAAGTATTTAACTCTTGTGGCTCTTGCTGTAGTATTCAGTCCTCTGAACAGTGGATCTTTATTCCGTTTTGCTTAGCATCCACCTACCATATTCTGAACCAATGGTCCATTTAGATTATTTTCTTTTTTAGAAAAGGGAATGAAAGAACAGGAATTTGGAGCCAGGTGTGGTACATGCCTATAATTCCAGTGGCTCAGGAGGCTGAGTCTGGAGGATCACAAGTGTAAAGCCAGCCTTGGCAACTTAGCAAGGCCCTCAAATAGGCATTTGGGTAAAGCAGAACTATGTTAAAAAAAAGTATTAATTGTGTAATCTCGATTTCTTTATCTTTAAAATGAGGATAATGACAATACTTACATGTGAATTTTTTATAAGGATTAGATGATAATGTGTAGAGGATAGTTTGTGGTGCATAGTGAGCCCTCAGTATATGACAGCCCAGACTCCGGGAAATGCAACAGCTTTAGATGATTTTCCCGTTGTGATTAACCATGGAAGCAAAGATCATGGATATTTTCTCAGCCAATTGCCTACTGCCAGCGAGGTGACCTTTGTGAATAACAAAAGAGAGAAAAATTTCATGCTTGTGGGCACCTATTTGGCTGGCAGGTGAAGGTAAGCTAGAGAGACTATTTTCAATGGGGCGAGAGAGGTTACCACAGCTGAGGAAGTAGACAGGTGGCAGGACCAGCTTCGTGGTTGTGACCTATATAGTCACAGAGGGTCGCACAATTGGTTTGCGAACAATGAGCTTCACATTGTTTTTAAAATTTGCACTGGGTCCCACAAATGATTGGCCAGACCTGTCAGGTGCAAATGATTCCACAAAACCTCTTGATCCCCTACCCAATCCCCATCACTTCCCTGATGGGAGGTAGCAGTGGTGACAATAAAAGTAATAGAGCCCCAGCTTTAAGGAACACTTAAAAGCAGAGAAGAACAAGTTCTTATTTGCCTCCAGCAAGAGCAAGGGTCTTCGGGTCATGGCAGGTGTTAGGGTGTGGCTGGTTTGAGGCACAATGTATTGCTTAATGAAGCTTCTCTAGCTTTGACCACCTGGGAAATGAGATCTAGTCTTGGAGAAAATTACAGTGTGTCTTCTGGCAGGAAGGGAGAAGGGGAGATGTATATGTTACATGCTACAAAGCTCTAACACTTGGGACCCGAAGCAATTAGCTTTTGCTATAAGTTGTTCATTGGGGAATGAATCTGCAAGATGAGCATCTGCCTCCCTCCTAGGAAAACTATCACAGGGCTCTGTAAAAGCAAAAGATCAGGACCAACTGTAGACTTCAGTTCAAGATCCTCAGCAAGGAGCCCTTGCTGGGTGGGAGGCTAGAGACAAAGAGCCCAGGCAACCTGCAGAGCCAGGGTCTGGCTGCATCACACAGGGCATTACACAAACCACCAGGGCACTGCAGGCATTCTGGGCTTGTCAGCCTGAGAACCTCAAGGACAGAAGACATCCTTGAGGTTTAATCTTATGAAATAGTGAAACATTCAAATAAACATGCATAAAAGTACAGATCAAATAATCTTATACCCAAATTTAATACATTCTGACACTGACATATTTGCTTTAGATATTTTTTTAAGAAAATATTTCTAATGAATGAAAGCATTCTTGTAACCCTTCTCTGTCTTTTTAATTCCTTCTTTCCCTGGAAAAAGTGGTGGTGTAATTTTACTGCAAAATGCAAAGTGTTCGTACAAAATGTGTCAAAGTATTTTTGAGGTTTTCAAATTTTACAACAAGGGCATTGTAATGTACATATCCTTCACTACTCAATATTTTCATCTATGTTTGATATGTATCTGTGTTGTTAAAGATCTAGTGCATTCATTTAATTGATTAATAGCATTTCACTGAACAAATGAAGACAATAATGTTTGCATATCATATAAATACATGTAGCTAGTATATAATTATCTATTATTGTACTTATGGAAATAATGGTCATTCTTGTTTGTTCCTTACTTTAAAGATACTATATCTAAAGCTTCAGAATGATGTTTGCTAAAGGGTTTTTATAAATGCCTTTTACTGTGTGAAGGAAATTTCCTGAAATTTCTAGTTTACTAATATATGTCTATTATTTTACTGTTTTTTTAAATCATCTCATGAGGTGACCACATAAATATCCTCTTTTAATCAGTTGATACAGTAAATTTCTTTGCTAGGTTTGTAAGGCAGACACAATGTGTTGCGTCATAACCCATTTCTCTTGCACATAGAATCCTGGTGTTGTCAGGGGCAGTGGTGGTGGAAGCTCATTATGATCATACTCGCCATTGCTTCTGGTTCCTCCCCTTCAGCCAGAGGAGACATTCTGACCAGTCTAGCTGGATGCCCTCTGAGAGAATCCTGCTGGGAAGATGCTAGGGAAAATAAGAGAGGGGAAAGCATGGCAGGTGGAACCCTTCACCCTTCCTCTTTCCTCCTTGAACTTGGCCTAGGGGCAGCTGGTAGCAACCCTCCTATGGCCATGGATAAAAGGCTAAAGAATCGTCATACCTGGTGTTGATGAGCCACTGCACCAGTTTACAGCAACCAGCCACCTCTAGTTTTCTTGTTATACAATAAAATACACACATATGTGTTGGAGTCCTTTTGAACAAGTTTCCTGTTGATTGAACCTGATCATGTATCTAACTGACAAAGTTTCAGTGATAACCATCATTGTACTCTTGAAATGGACCCTACTTGGTCTTTATGTATTTTCAATACAGCTTTCATATTTATTCTGCTAATTTAACATTATTTGTTTTGCACCTGTGTTCTTTGGCGAGATAGGTCTATAATCTTCTCCTAAAATGCAATTTTAATCTAGTTTTGAAAGACCCACAACCACAGATGAGCAGCTTTCCCTTTCATTTTAATCTTTGGAATTATTCAAATAAAATGATGCTTCTGTGTCACTGTCAAAGACCCCTGTCTGGATCTGATACTTTCATTTTGGATGCATCAAGTTTCATTATTAACTCAGTTTTTTCAATGATTTTATATGTATTACCATAATTTATCTTTTCATATCTCATTTTGGTAATCGATGCCTTTCCTCCAATAAATTATATTTTATGTAAGATTTCAGCAGTACTGGGATAAAGTTGCTTATGGTATTTTCTTAAGGGTTTACCATTTTCAGTGTGCCTAATGTTATCCCCTTTTTTTCATCTTAATATTGTTTGTCTATGGGCTTTTTCCCATGATTAATCTTTTTTTTTTATTGCTTGTTCACAACTTTACAAAGCTCTTGACATATCATACTTCATACATTAGATTGAAGTGGGTTATGAACCCCCAATTTTACCCCAAATGCAGATTGCAAAATCACGTCGGTTACACATCCATAATTTTACATACTGCCCTATTAGTAATTGTTGTATTCTGCTACCTTTCCTATCCTCTACTATCCCCCCTCCCCTCCCCTCCCTTCTTCTCTCTCTACCCCCTCTACTGTAATTCATTTCTCTCCTTGTTTATTTTCCCATTCCCCTCCCAACCTCTTATATGTAATTTTGTATAGCAATGAGGGTCTCCCTTCATCTCCATGCAATTTTCCTCATCTCTCCCTTTCCCTCCCATCTCATGTCACTGATTAATGTTACTCTTTTCTTCCTACTCTTCCTCCCTGCTCTGTTCATATTTGCTGTCATTATATCAAAGAAGACATTTGGCATTTGTTTTTTAGGGATTGGCTAGCTTCACTGAGCATAATCTGCTCTAGTGCCGTCCATTTCCCTGCAAATTCTATGATTTTGTCATTTTTTATTGCTGCATAGTACTCCATTGTGTATAGATGCCACATTTTTTTTATCCATTCATCTACTGAGGGGCATCTGGGTTGGTTCCACAGTCTAGCAATTGTGAATTGTGCTGCTATGAACATCGATGTGGCAGTATCCCTGTAGCATGCTCTTTTAAGGTCTTCAGGGAATAGTCCGAGAAGGGCAATAGCAGGGTCAAATGGTGGTTCCATTCCCATCTTTCCCAGGAATCTCCAAACTGCTTTCCAAATTGGCCGCACCAATTTGCAGTCCCACCAGCAATGTACAAGTGTACCCTTTTCTCCACATCCTCGCCAGCACTTGTTGTTGTTTGACTTCATAGTGGCTGCCAATCTTACTGGAGTGAGATGGTATCTTAGCATGGTTTTGATTTGCATTTCTCTGACTGCTAGAGATGGTGAGCATTTTTTCATGTACTTGTGGATTGATTGTATATCCTCCTCTGAGAAGTGTCTGTTCAGGTCCTTGGCCCATTTGTTGATTGGGTTATTTGTTATCTTATTGTCTAATTTTTTGAGTTCTTTGTATACTCTGGATATTAGGGCTCTATCTGAAGTGTGAGGAGTAAAGATTTGTTCCCAGGATGTAGGCTCCCTATTTACCTCTCTTATTGTTTCTCTTGCTGAGAAAAAACTTTTAAGTTTAATTAAGTCCCATTTGTTGATTCTTGTTGTTAACTCTTGTGCTATGGGTGTCCTATTAAGGAATTTGGAGCCCGACCCCACAATTTGTAGATCGGAGCCAACTTTTTCTTCTATCAGACGCAGAGTCTTTGATTTGATATCAAGCTCCTTGATCCATTTTGAGTTAACTTTTGTGCATGGCGAGAGAAAGGGATTCAGTTTCATTTTGTTGCATATGGATTTCCAGTTTTCCCAACACCATTTGTTGAAGATGCTATCCTTCCTCCATTGCATGCTTTTAGCCCCTTTATCAAATATAAGATAGTTGTAGCTTTGTGGATTAGTCTCTATGTCCTCTATTCTAAACCATTGGTCCACCCGCCTGTTTTGGTACCAGTACCATGCTGTTTTTGTCACTATTGCTCTGTAATATAGTTTGAAATCTGGTATCGCTATACCACCTGATTCACACTTCCTGTTTAGAATTGCTTTTGCTATTCTGGGTCTTTTATTTTTCCATATGAATTTCATGATTGCTTTGTCAATTTCTACAAGATATGTCGTTGGGATTTTGATTGGCATTGCATTAAACCTATAGAGAACTTTTGGTAATATCGCCATTTTGATGATGTTAGTTCTGCCTATCCATGAACAGGGTATGTTTTTCCATCTTCTAAGATCTTCATCAACTTCTCTCTTTAGGGTTCTGTAGTTTTCATTATATAAATCTTTCACCTCTTTTGTTAGGTTAATTCCCAAGTATTTTATTTTTTTTTTGAGGATATTGTGAATGGAGTGTTTTTCCTCATTTCCGTTTCAGAAGTTTTGTCGCTGATATACAGAAATGCCTTTGATTTATGCGTGTTGATTTTATATCCTGCCACTTTGCTGAATTCATTTATTAGTTCTAGTAGTTTTTTTGTAGACCCTTTTGGGTCTTCTAGGTATAGAATCATGTCATCTGCAAATAGTGATAATTTAAGTTCTTCTTTTCCTATTTTTATGCCTTTAATTTCTTTTGTCTGTCTAATTGCTCTGGCCAGTGTTTCGAGAACTATATTGAATAGAAGTGGAGATAGAGGGCATCCCTGTCTTGTTCCGGATTTTAGAGGGAATGCCTTCAACTTTTGTCCATTCAGAATGATGCTAGCCTGAGGCTTAGCATAGATAGCTTTTACAATGTCAAGGTAAGTTCCTGTTATCCCTAATTTTTCTAATGTTTTGAACATAAAGGGATGCTGTACTTTGTCAAATGCTTTTTCTGCGTCTATTGAGATGATCATATGGTTCTTATTTTTAAGTCTATTGATGTGGTGAATAACATTTATTGATTTCCGTATGTTGAACCATCCTTGCATCCCAGGGATGAATCCTACTTGATCATGGTGCACAATTTTTTTGATGTGTTTTTGTATTCGATTCGCCAGAATTTTATTGAGGATTTTTGCATCTAGGTTCATTAGAGATATTGGTCTGTAGTTTTCTTTCTTTGAGGTGTCTTTGTCTGGTTTCGGAATCAGGGTGATGTTGGCCTCATAGAATGAGTTTGGAAGAGCTCCTTCTTTTTCTATTTCCTGAAATAACTTGAAAAGTATTGGTATTAATTCTTCTTTAAAGGTTTTGTAAAACTCTGCTGTATACCCATCCGGTCCTGGGCTTTTCTTGGTTGGTAGTCTTTTGATGGCTTCTTCAATTTCATCCATTGAAATTGGTCTGTTCAAATTGTGTGTATCCTCCTGACTCAGTCTGGGTAAATCATATGACTTAAGAAATTTATCAATGTCTTCACTATCTTCTATTTTGTTGGAATATAGGTTTTCAAAATAATTTCTAATTGTCTTCTGTATTTCTGTAGCATCTGTTGTGATATTGCCTTTTTCATCCCGTATGTTAGTAATTTGAGTTCTCTCTCTTCTTCTCTTCGTTAGCATGGCTAAAGGTCTGTTGATCTTATTTATTTTTTCGAAGAACCAACTTTTAGTTTTGTTAATTTTTTCAATAGTTTCTTTTGTTTCAATTTCATTGATTTCTGCTCTGTTTTTAATTATTTCTAGCCTTCTGCTACATTTGCTGTTGTTTTGCTCTTCCTTTTCCAGGGCTTTGAGATGAAGTGTGAGCTCATTTATTTGTTGTTTTTTTCTTTTTTTTGAGGAATGACCCCCAGGCGATGAATTTTCCTCTTCAAACTGCTTTCATTGTGTCCCATAGATTCCGATATGTTGTGTCTGTATTTTCATTTATCTCTAAGAATTTTTTGATTTCCTCCTTTATGTCTTCTGTAACCCATTGATTATTCAGTAACATATTGTTCATTTTCTATGTGATGTAGGATTTTTCCTTCCTTCTTTTATCATTGATTTCCAGTTTCATTCCATTATGATCAGATAAAATGCAAGGTATTATCTCCACCCCTTTATATTTACTGAGGGTTGCCCTATGGCATAATATATGGTCTATTTTTGAGAAGGATCCATGTGCTGCTGAGAAAAAAGTATATCCATTTGATGATGGTTGATATATTCTATATATGTCAGTTAAGTCTAGGTTATTGATTGTGATATTGAGTTCTATAGTTTCTTTATTCAATTTTTGTTTGGAGGATCTGTCCAATGGTGAGAGAGGTGTGTTGAAGTCACCATAATTATTGTGTTGTGGTCTATTTGATTCTTGAACTTGAGGAGAATTTGTTTTATGAATGTCGCAGCACCATTGTTTGGTGCATAAATATTGATAATTGTTATATCTTGTTGGTGAATGGTTCCTTTTAACAGTATATAATGACCTTCTTTATCCCTTTTGATTAACTTAGTCTTGAAGTCGATTTTATTCGATATGAGGATGGCCACTCCTGCTTGCTTACGAGAACTGTGTGCGTGATATATTTTTTCCCATCCTTTCACCTTCAGCCTGTGTATGTCTTTTCCAATCAGATGTGTCTCCTGGAGGCAGCATATTGTTGGATTTGTTTTTTTAATCCATGATACCAGCCTATGTCACTTTATTGGAGAGTTTAGGCCATTAACATTCAGAGTTACTATTGATATATGGTTTGAACTTCCATCCATGTTTGATTGTTTATCCTTTTTTTTAAAAAAAAAAAATTAGTTTGTTTCTCCGTGATTATCTTTCCCCTCGCCCTCTGTCTTTATTGAGGCATTTCCCACTGATGGTTTTGGTTATTGTTTTTCATTTCTTCCTCGTGTAGTGTTTTGCTCAAAATGCTTTGCAGTGCAGGTTTTCTGGCTGCAAATTCTTTTAACTTTTGTTTATCATGAAAGATCTTTATTTTGTTGTCATACCTGAAGCTTAATTTTGCTGGATACAGAATTCTTGGTTGGCATCCATTGTCTTTCAGTGTTTGAAATACATTGTTCCATGACCTTCTTGCTTTCAGTGTCTGTGATGAAAAATCTGTTGTTAACCGTATTGGTTTACCCCTAAGTGTAATCTGTCTCCTTTCTCTTGTAGCTTTTAATATTTTCTCTTTGTTCTGTATATTGGATATCTTCATAACAATGTGTCTTGGCGTTGGTCTACTGTGATTTTGTGTGCTCAGTGTCCTGTATGCATCTTCAATTTGTATATCTGTTTCCTTTTTTATTTCTGGAAAGTTTTCTGTAATTATTTCATTCAGCAGGTTTCTCATTCCCTTGGTTTGAATCTCTGCACCTTCTTCTATCCCGATGACTCCTAAGTTTGGTTTTTTTATGTTATCCCATAACTCTTGGATGTTTTTCTCGTGATTTTTTACCAGCCTTTCTGAGTTGGCTAGACTCTTTTCAAGATGGTATATTTTGTCTTCATTATCTGACGTTCTGGTTTCTACTTGCTCCACTCTGTTAGTGATACTCTCAATTGAGTTTTTAATTTGGTTTATCGTTTCCTTCATTTCTAGAATTATTGTTTGATTATTTTTTATAATCTCTATCTCCTGATAAAGATGCTTAACTTCTTCTTTTAGCTGTTTATGTAATTCCTTCTCAATGTGTTCTTTCGCTGCTTGAATTTGCTGTCTTGTATCCTCTTTAAGGTTCCATTCCATCTGTCTAAGGTGTTCCTTGAGGTCTTTATATGACCATTTTTCTGATGACTCTAGGTCCTCCTGAATATTTAGGATGTCCTGCATTGTTTGTACTCCTTTTCTTCCTTGTTTCTTGAAGCTGCTCATGTTGCTTCTTGTTCTGTTTGACTGCTGAGTTACTGTTTATTCCTATAAATTTATTTGATGCTTGGGAGGAAAGGTATTAGAAGGGAAGGGAAGAAGTCACTAAGGAGAATGAGAGTAGGCAGGTAGAATTCAAGGAAGGGGGGATAAGAAAAATGAAAAGACAAAAGAAGAAAGAAATAGGAACTATAAAAGAAAAAACAAATTTAAAAAAATAATAATAATAATTTTAAAAAAATTAAAATTAAAATTAGAAGAGAAAGAAGAAGGAAAAAAAGAAAAAGGAAAAAAAACAAGATATAAAAATGAAGATGAAAGAAAAACCCAAATCAAAAAAAAAAAAAACTAATAAATGCCATCTTAGAGTTTGATTAACTTCTCTTTTACTAGGTGGCGCTGTGCCCACCAGGCCAAGTCTCTCCTGTCAGTATGTGGGAACCAATCAGTGTGCAGCAGCTCCTCCCAGACTGGGCGAGTCTCCAATCCTGAGTGCCTAGGGCCTCCTCTTGTGTCCAATCACTTCTACTTTTCCTCTAGCCAGGCCCCTCTCACCACTATACTGGCCACAGGCCAGGTCTGCTGCTCCCAGGAGCCCTGTTTTCATGAACGACTGGGCTCACTCCTCCAGATTGCCATTCCCTCAGACCCTAAGTTTGTAGAGCTTGGGGCTGAGAATCCTCAGCGAATTTTACTTGCCCTCCGGTAGCCACTCCCCCGTAGCTGGTGCAAGAGGCCTCAGCAGTCAGCCCTGGCGGGAGCGGCAGTCCCGCGCCTCTGACTCCCTCGGGCTGGCTGTAGCACTCACGGGAGAGCTGGGAGGGGCCCTTAAGTTTTCCCCGATGCGTGGAGAGGGAAAGCCAGGGGTCCACACACCTGTAGCAGCAGGCTTCAATGAAGTTATCTCCACCGCCGCAGTCCTGCGACGCCAGCCCTCCGCCACAGTGGTGTCCCCCGCAAACGGCGACAGTTCGCCTCCCCCTGCCGGGCGACCAACGCAACGGGCAGGTCCCCACTGTCTCTCCCAAGCTCCGCCTGGACCCTGCAGCCACTACCCACGAAGGCCCAGCAGGCATCCTCTTCCGTAGGATGTGAAGGGCTGACCAGCCACCTCAGCCGGATGGATTAATGCCGAGTCACAGCTGTCTGTCTCAGCTTTTCAGATGCGGCGCAGGGCGCGGAGCCCGGAGAGGCTTACTCACTTCCCACCGCCATCTTCCTCTTCTCGCTATTTCGGGATGATGGCGGGGCACTAGCTCGCTCCCTCCGGTGTGTCTCAGCCTCGGGCTCCCACGCCTTTCTCCGCCTCGTCCTCCACAGCCAGCGCTGCCCTGGTTGCTCTCTCCGCCCCCGGCGTTCCCCGCTTCTAGCCGCACCGTGGCCCGGTCCGTGTCTTTCTGGCTCGCGGCTCCAGCAGCGCCCGGGGCCGGGGAGGGGACAGCCCCTCTCCGGCAAGTACCGCAGTCCCCAGGCCCCGAGTCCCGGCGGCCACAAACTGACACTTTTAATAGACCTACCAATTCCCGGCGGGACCCCTCTTCACGGAATTTTGCTAGAAGTTCCTCAGTATGTAGACTGCCGCTGTTCCAAAAGGTCTTTTTGATCCCGTTAAGGTGGAGACATTAGAATCGCTGCTTCCTCGTCGGCGGCCATGTTCCAACCCCCATGATCAATCTTGTGGCTTCTATATTGCATTAGTCTTTTCAAAGGCTCAGCAGTTAACTTTTGGTCCGTGTGTGTGTGTGTGTGTGTGTGTGTGTGTTGTTATTTTCTGCATTTATTGTTCTTTTCCATTTACTTCAAGTACACACTGATGTTTTATTTACCTTAAGGTAATCGTTTTACTCATTTCCAGTCATTTAAAAAAAGAAATTGTGCATTTAAAGTTACCATCTTCCCTAAGTCTCTCTCTACCTTCATCCTGACAGCTTAGAGATGCAACGATTTCACTGTCATTCAGTTCCAAATATTTCACAAAGTCTCTTATGATTTCTGTATCATCCCATAAATTATTTAGAAACATAGCTTTCAGCCTTAAACTATTTGGAACTTTCCCTTATTTTAATAATTGATTTCTGATTTTATTGCATCATAGAATGTGGACTATAGTGCAATGATTCTTCAATGTCTGTTCAGAATCCTTTGCAAGGACACTGATTAATTCTTGTTTAAGCAAATGGCCTTGAGAAGAATACTTATTCTCTGTTGAGTACAGGATTATAGATGTCAATCAAATCAAAATTGTTGATTATGTTGTTCAGATTTTCTTTAGATTTAATTGATTTTGTTCACTTATCAATTTTTAGGGAGTCTATTCCAAATATCTTTATTGTACATTTGTCTTTTTTCTTTATATATTTTGAAATTGTATTTTTGGCACACTTAAAAATAGAATGATTATTTCTCTACTATTAAAAGAGTTTAATAAAAAAATCTTTATTTTTTTTCCTGAAACTTCATTTTGTTTAATGAAAATATTGTTATACCAATATTTTAAAGAGTGTGTTTTAGGGCTGCGGCTGTGGTTCAGAGGTAGAACGCTCACCTAGCGTGTGTGAAGGCACTGGGTTCAATCCTCAGCACCACATAGAAATAAAATAAATATATTGTGTCCACCTAAAACTAAAAATAAATAAATAATTTTTAAGCACAAGCTATTTTTTTTTAAAAAAGCATGTTTTAAACAGTACATATTGTATAAATTCTAATATCAGCGAAAAATCACGTGCATAACAAGTTTCCTCTCTATTCCTGTCCCTGTTCCCTTGGTTTCCCTTCCCAGAAGCAAACCCTTGCTAGTTTGCATGTACCCTTTTGCAAATATTCTATGAGCTTTTATTTTCAATGAACATACCTATTGATTTCTCTCCTCTTTTCAGAAGTACTCTTACTTTTGTTTGCTGCTTGTTATTGCCTCAACTGTGTGATACTTTCATTTCACTATTTTTTTTTAATTGTGAACTCATTGTTTGAAAGAGTTGCTGTTGCTTGGTTTGGACAATAGATATCTGTGAATCCTGTGTTATGAAACTATCCCTAAAGAACTCATCAGAAATGACAGGAGAGATTTGTGACCCCCATAAATAATCTCAGGAGCTCTCTTGGGAATCTTCACGTGGAACCCACAGTGCCTTCAGCTGGCATACGCATCACATGGTCATTTCCCAGGAGAATCCCACTTCTCTCAACTTCTATCCTCCTACCTGCCACCAGGGGCTTGCAAAAAACAGGGCCCTAGATCCTTCGTCCATGATATTTGAACTGAGCCGAGAGAGCTAGGTTGACAGCTATTTTCCTTCAGCATGTTGAATAATTATTTCACTGCATCCTATGGAATTTACTCTTTAGAAAAAATTTCTGCCAAAATAAGATTCTCCCAACCTCCCTATGTTATCTTTTATGAATCACTATATCTCAAAATCATCTCAATGCTAAGATCTTTGATTCCTTGGTTGACTAGAATTTTTTCAACAGACTGGTAGAACTTAACCATCTAAAGCATTGGCTGATGACTTTCATTGGGAGGCAATAATATTGTCATTGGTCGAGTCATTTTAGAGACTCCACTTTTATCACCCAGGGCCCGCATTTCATTCTAAACAACAACAACAAATGGTGCTAAAGTCTTGGTCCTTTTTGAAGTTTTGCAAGTTGCTATCAGCAAAAGCTCTTTCTAATAAGACAGGTGGTCAAGTTGTACTCAAAGATGATTTCAAAGTACTCAACTAGAATATCATGAACTTCACAGATAGCCTCCAAGAGTAGACTGAATGACAACTTCTAAAATTATTCTAAACAATGACACCATTATCAGAAGAATTCGATAAGCTCTCATTTGATGAGCAATTTATTTATGAGAAAAGCATTGATCCTTTGGTAACTGCTTCTGATTACACTAGCTTTTGGAATCAAACATAATTAAGTTTATATCCCAATTTCACCACCTACCCAGATGTGTGACCTTGAGCAGGTGATGAAGCTTATTTGTAATTCACTTTTCATATAATTAAAAGAGAATAATTCCAATTATCTCACATAGTTTTTGATTGAAAATGGACTGAAATAGTTAATTATCAGAAGTTTAAAAAAAGGAATTTCTATAGATCTCCAAAAATTGTTTTCTGTGTTACTGAACTCTGACACCCAATTATGCCAAAACACCATAATAATAAGCAGAATTTCTTCAATAGTTAATATTGATTATCATTATACAACCTAGCAAGGCATCACCTTTATTAATTGTTATATAATGTGACCGTTTTTCTTCTTTGGTTAAGTTCTTTCATAACTATTAAGCATCATGTTCACAGAATTACACTCTCATAAAACACATGTAATACAATGTTCAAGTAATTCAGTTTTAATGCAAAAATAAAGCAACAAAAGCATAACTGTACCCCCCCCAAAAAAAATCATCTAACAGTGAACTTTACAGGGCTACTGTATGGCATTGTCAGGGATACACACTAACCCAGAATTCTCTGAGTGGAGAATTTCTTAAGATCCAACTTTAGAATAAAATGCTTCCAAAGCAATTATAGCACAAGGGACTCATCTCAGGGTGCACCCAAACGTAAGAGAAAAATTATTTAGCACATGCCTGGCACATAGAAAGTGTTCAATAAATGAAAGTTGGTGTTACAATATTGCCACCATTTTACCATTGCAACTTTCTCATTATTCAAGTCAAGTTAGTATATTTTTTCTTACGATAAACTCACCTGTTTTTTTAAAAACATTGTGACAACTGATTTTATTTTTCATTGGCTCTTATTCTATTTTTCCAATGAATTTTAAATTTGATTTGCATCTTTTTTCTTCTACACATCCCCATTTCTCCATAAAATGAATTTATTTGAAAAGATCTGTAATTGTTCCATGACTTCAGCAGGAGTCAATATGTCATTATGCAATCACATTTCCAAAAGGAGATAAATTGTTAAGAAATTAAAAGATGATGATATTTTATGAAATGAAAGTTTAATAGTTAAAGAATTTTATTTAATGTCTTGAATTTTTCTGTAAAGTAGTCAAAACTCATTATATTTATAGCAGATTTATAGTCGCTGCCATATTCAAATTTCCCCCAAGTTTTATTTAACATGATTTTCCCTTCCTTAAGTGACCTTTGTCCCAGCTCTCAGAGCTAGCACATAATGAGCATGGGATCCTGTTGTCTGTGGAAACTATGACAAAGCAGCATCAGAGATTTTAATGAGAAGAGAAAATACCAGGAGCAAAAAATAATGGTAGAGTCCAGTGTTCGTTTAGATCAAATTAAGTAAAAATATTTACTTTAGGAACTCTGCAGGATCAAATTTTCATCTCCCTGGTACAAAAAAAAATACCTTTTAAATATTCCTGAATCAAATCACATAGAAATGTGAACAATAACTCTTTTTCTTCTTCTAACTCTCTAGTCCACCAAACAAAATAATGAATTCGCCACCAAGCACCACCAAGAGCTGCACTTGGTGATTTTCACATACAGGCGCCATTCTTCTTAAAAGGAGCAAGTGAATTCCAATTCACTGGTGAATCACATGGTTGGTGCTGATTTTGGCTATGCATGCTCTGTTACAGCATGTGGGTGCTGCCCCCAAACACTGTCTGCCAGGGTAGCAGCACAGGTGTCACATTGTGAGCTGAAAGGATGCAGCCGTCACTAAGAAAAAACACCCATGAATCTGTACTGCATTATGGACCCTCATTTGTAAGATTTTGTTCTCCAACCCTCAGTGAGGACACAGGCTCTAGATCCTTTTAAACATGTTCAGAATGTAACATGTCACCCAGGGGTAGGGGTGTTTGGATATTTACCAGAGATTTAAATTTAAATATAACTCCTAACAGCAGTGAACATGAAGAAATTCAGATTTGCCTCAAAAGAACAAATAATATTCCTCTTTCCAAATGTTATTTAAAAAGAAGAAGAAGAAGAAGAAGAAGAAGAAGAAGAAGAAGAAGAATCATCTCCTACCATGCTCATCCCTGGCCTGATCACACATACAAACATCTTCTTTTAAACTCTATCTATAGTTTAAAATTGGAGTATAATACACATTTTACTATAGTGTTGGTTTAGATGATCCTTGTTAAAAATTAGACTTAAATGATGTTTTTAAAGCTGCTGGAAATTTCCAAAAGGTCACAGAGAAAAAATATACATAAAGATAAAATTTATCATGTGGATATTAGTACATCAAAAAAGAAACCATAGAGGTTCAGTTATTTTTAAGACACAATCACTGTCTCAATTGAATTATCTGGTGATTAACAGAAAAATATTTCAGAGGGCAGATAAGGCAGGCCTGATTCTGATTGTGCCAAGCAGATTGTTAAGAGAGGTGGGAGATAAAAGTGAATAGTTTCAACATTGTGACCCCAAAGTGTGATAGTCAGATAAGAAGGTCCACTGTACAGGAAATGAAATACAGCAAAGCACTATTAGATCACAATGTTCAGAGGGAGAGCTTATTTTTGTTTTTTGGGGTATTTTTAATAATGCAAGAATGAAACCATTGTTCTATTTCTCAGTTGATGCATATTTCACCAAGTGTAGAAATAAGGAAATAAATCCTGAGTCTAACTTTATGTTTCATCTAATTTATTTCTTGGAAGGTGAAAAATCAAGATATTTAATATTTAAAAATTTACTTACATAATTTTGGGAGTATTCATAATTTACAAAATCATTTTATGTTCAATGCCTGGTTTGATTTTCACCACAACACTGATGGGTAGAATGGCCAAGGCTATTGCTTTTACCACTTTTTAAAATGAGGGAAAATACTCCAGTAGGTAAGGTGATTGTCAATTTGTCCCCATTTGGGCCCAGATTCAGTCTTTGTCTCCTGAAGGTACAATGGGAAACTTTTTCCACTACCCCAACTCTTTTCTTTCAGTTCTTCACTTGACTTGATTTTTGATTCAATCACTATAGAGCTCATCTCATCCTATGTGGGCAAACAATTTTTATTGCAGCAGATTCAGGAAGCTTTTAGCCAATATAACTGGTGTCAGTTTGGTTTAAGATTTACATCAAAGGAATCATGAAAACTTCTCTTTCTCATGCCTATTTTTGTCTTCAATAAGCACTTTCCCAATGTATGTGATCTGTACGTATGGTCCAGCAAGAACAGCACAAAACATGCTGTCATTTCTGCATGTAGAAAAGCAATTTGGAATGATCCCATAATAATCCTTTGCAAAATATAATAAAATTTTAGTTCCTGTTGTAGTTTGCTCTAGGGTAACATCTTGACTATGTTAAAGTCCTAATGACCATACAGCGGAAAATACGAGGACCTTTGGAATTCTTGCTGCTCTAATCATGGTGTTGAGAAATCAGGATGTTGGGGGGTTTTTTTTTGTTGTTGTTTTTTTTTTTTGGTTGTTTTTTTTTTACTTTAGCAATGTATTTAAATTAAAATACAGTACATAGACAAGTTTTCATAGCAGAAATAATGGCATTTTCCCCCTGCAGAGTTCATGATCTCGTTAGTCAAGACTACAAAGTTCTGCTTTTTAAAAACAAAATATCACCCTACAAAGAGATGAGTATACATGGCAGCAATTCATTGCACATAATTGTAGAAAAAGAGTGATCTATCCCTGCAGTTTTTGACAAATAAATTCCTATTCTTCTGTCAATACCCAAGAGGCAGGATTAGCTCACATGGGACAGAGAAGCACCTGAACCCAACCAAAACTAAGGGCATCTGCACTCTTGAGTTATATGAAGTTGTGTCGGGTAATTCACGAATTGATAAGCAAAGTCCTGGTGGAGAGATTTTGTGGGAGAGTTTCATTTGTTTGTTGTGAAGTCTAAAGCACAAACATTGTGGAAATAGAAATAAGATAATAATCAAAATTCCCAAACTGTGGAGAGTAAACTTTCTCTGGGTTAGACACCATGCTTTCAAGAGAAACATTTGCATGAATTACAATTACTCATCACACAGATGAAGGTTTTGAGCTTTGGTGAGGGTACCTGTCCAAACCACACCAGAAATGAATGGTTTAGTATGGTCCCAGTCTCACAAAAAGAGCTGCAGAAGAAAAATCAGATGTTCCGGTTCCAATTCTAACCCCATGGTTTGGATGATCCAGGTGATCTTCAAAGCCTGTTAGTTTCCTCATCAATTAAATTACAAGTTTAATAGTTCCTTCAGTTCCTGTGAGACAGGGAGAGGCGGAGCCAAGGGCACTGTGAAGGGGATGGACATGAGGGATCACAGATTTTCATAAGCAGTGATCTATTCTCATTTAAAAACAATAAACAGAGCCACCTTAAAAAAAAAAAAAATTCCTCATCTATGCCAAATTCCTGAGATGAGGAAAGGTCAAGAAACAGGTTTGGACTTCAGGGCAAGTGATCCATGTCCTGTTGTGGACTGAGTACCTGGTGTGTTTTGTTTATATATGTGCTTTTGTTTTTAAGTTGTATAGATTTACCTCTAGAATTAATTAAAACAAACTTCAAAGTTATTTCTGAATTCATAACTTCTTTACCGAAAGTGTCTTCTTAGATAATAAACTAAAAGAGTTATTACCATCAAGTTGGGTCTTCTGAAATATTTTCACATCCAAAATGGGTCTTGGCTTCTTCAAAAGTAAGACGATAAGTCAAAATGATATCTCAAAACCCTCTCATTTGTAAATTTCTATGATTGCAAGATAATTTAAACAGCTTGATGATGATTCCTTCAAAATTGCAGGGGCAATGCATTCCAATTACTTTTTCCCACTCATACAAAGTTTTCATGAAGGTTTCATAGAGACAGTCACTGAGAAGCAGAAGCTAGTAGACATAGCAATGTCTGAACCTTTTAACACTCAAGGATATTTTTTTGTCCAAACTGGCAATTTCCTATGCTATTGGTAGTCAATCTAGCTGAACACTGGAACTCAGATTTTGTCTAAGTCAGATGCTTGAAGACAATAGACAATTGCATCAGAAATCAGCCATGTAGGGTTCATTAGATGGGACTCCTCTCATACCCCCTGAGAGTGCTGTGGCTGATGCTGAACTCCTTCAAATGGGGAGGGGCTGCATCTTCAGCCCTGATGATTATAGTCACAGCGGCTATTAGAAAGTTGCCTTTGGAGGGTTCAGAAGGCAGCTCCAAACACATCTGACCTTGTCTGGGAGTAAATGACATAATTCTCCTTTGGTTTACGTGACACAAAACAAGCTAACTCTAATCAGACATCTAACCTCCATTATTGTCACTCAGGGAGACCACTTGCTCCTGCACAAGCTGGTGGAACAGTAAGTTGTTACCAATTTTCTGAAGGGTCATGTGGATTCAAACTTATTTGACCCAACAGTCTCTCTCCTAAGAATTTTTTATGTTCACAAAACATGTATGTGCAAATTATTTGGAATTAAAGATGTTTACCATACTGTTATCATGAGAAATTGAAAGTGCTATAAATGGTCAAAAATAGAGATTTGATTAAATAAACTAGGATATATCCATGTGGAAATATTTACACACCCATTAAAATTTTTATATAAATTTAATGGCACTGAAATGTATCAAGTTAAGGAAAAGAAGCAGGTTACAGGAATATATATGGAATAATTTTAATATAGTTTTTAATTTGCTTTAAAACATGTTACCTATTTTTTTTTTCATTTTCTTGAATATAAAGACCACCATGGTATTTGGAAATAGAACTTGAGGTATATAATTGACTTTTTCAGTTTTCTCACACACCATGATGGTTCCCACTTTGGCCTTGGCAGTCAGGTTCCCTCTGTCTGGAAGACTTTTTTGTCATCTTATCACATTATTGCCTCACAAAAGTCTTTAACAACCTCTCAGAAACCCCACTCAGCCAGGCACTTGCCTATAATCTCAATGCCTAGGGAGACTGAGACAGGAGTATTGAAAGTTCAAAGCCAGCCTCAGCAACTTAGTGAGGCTCTCAGCAACTTAGCGAGACCCTGATTCAAAATAAAAAATAATAAACAGGCTGGAGATGTGGCTCAGGAGTAAAGTGCCTCTGGGTTCAATGCCTGGTACCAAAAACAAACAAACAAAAACCCACTTAGGTTCAATCACATCACCCTGTTTTATTCGCCTTGCCGCCATTTATCTCCACCTGAGGTTATCTTATTCACTTTTTGTACATTTGATTGTTGTCTCTTCTCAAAAGAAAGTAATGTTTATGACAATTGATATCTGCTATGTCCTGCTATGTCCCCAACACTTGGAACCATGACTGACATACAATAGATGTTCACTATTTGTCAAATGGATGATTTTATAAGTTTCTGTATTATCTGGTGAATCTTTGAAGTTCTTTGATGTTAATTTCAGGAGAAAACTTGATATCTTGATATTTATCTGAAATAAATATTTCTACCAATAATTGTCCAATAGCCCCCCCTCCCGCCATCTTTGCTAACTGCTCGTTTGACAATCATTAATTGAGTCTCTACAATGTGTCAGAAATTATGCTAGGCAGAGATGTAAACCAAGAGTTGGGTTTTATTTCTTTTTTCTCTTAGGAGGCCCATGGTTAACAAACATTGGGATATACAACATGCAGTGGGACAGATCATTTAGATAGGGTGGAATAAGAGAAAAGGAGGTAGCAGTAAGGAAGGCATTAAATCACCTTGCTTAAATCAGAGAAAGCTTCATGGAGGTGAGCTGGAAAGACATTCCAGGCAGAGAGCAGGGAGTGTGTTTTATAGGTCTGCAGTGTTACAGAAGGACCTGCAGCTCAGTATGACTAGATGCAGATGAAGAACTGAGGTTGACCATTTAGGCAGGGGACTGATGAAGACTGACCTTGTGCCATACTAAGTAATGTAGCCTTTTTCCAACAAGCAATTGGGAATGACAAAGAATTCTGAGCTTGAAGATCCCACAAAGGATAAATCCCATATTTCAAATTAATAGACGTTTCAATTACTTGGGGAGAGATACTTTGAATTCAGAACATATCATCTTTCATTTTTTTTCCTTATCTCAACCCCCTACATATCTGAGTAAATCTTGTAATTGAGCCTCAGTGTACATTTCTAGTAATTTCTCTACTTCCTTTCATCTTCAATCCCTCATCCTTACCCTCAGCCCAAGCATCATCTCCTGCTTGGAATTTGCAAGTAGTCTCCTAACTGATCTTTTCATTTCACTCTTGTTTCTCTTCATTCTGTGGGCCACATGGCATCCAGAGTCATCTTCTAAAATCATGAATAAGAACGTGCCACTCCCCTGTATAAAACATGTCCACTGCTCTTTAATACCATCCAAACTCCATCCAATGGTCTAGAAACCCATAAGAGAAATCCAGCTCTGCTCTCTTTCTCTCTCCTTTCTGTCTCTTTCTCTCTCCTTTCTCCAATAGAGAATAGTTCAATTTGGCCTCCTTTCCATGCCTCAAAAACACCAACCTATTTCTTACCTTAAAATCTTCTTATATCTTATTTGCCTGAAGTACTCTTCCACCTACCTTTCACTCAGTTATCCTTTACTCATTTTTCACCTATCTGCCTAAATTTTATCACATCCTCTAATTATTCTTTCAAAGTAGGCTTTCTCCTCCTATGGTAGCTCACCTCCAAGATGGTCACCTCTGATATTCGTGCTACTATTTAGTTCCTCTGTTAGTGGCCATAATGAACTGCCACAAACTGAATGGCTGAAACAACATAAATGTATCCTCTCATGATTCTGGAGGCTGGCAATGCACAATGAAGGTATTGACACACCCACACTCCCACCAAAGCTGGGGAAGTGGAAGCCTTCATTGGTCCCTCAAGCTTCTAGTGGTTGCCCACCGTCCTAAGAACTCTTTGACCTATAGATGTATCACTGTACTCTCTGCCTCTATTTTCACATGGATTTCTTCATGGGGTATCTGTCTCTGAAATTCCTTCTTCTTAAAAGGACATCAGCCATTCAACTTAAGGCCTACTGAATCCAGTATGACCTCATCTTACCTTGGTTACATCTGCAATGATTCTGTCTTCAAACAAGGTCACATTCACAGGTACCGATGTTAGGACATCAACATTTCTTTTTTAGGGACAAATTCAACCCACAACCATCCCCTCAGACACTGGATGGGACTAATCAATGCAACAAACAGATTATAGGGAAATGAGAATATGTGAATTTTGAAGTTAGTTATCAGATGTTGCAGCTTTCCCCTTTGCTCTGTCTTGGATCCCTTAGTCTGGAATAAAGGAACTCATGCTGAGAAGACACTCAGGAAGCTCCATCTGGGGAGGAACTCGGCCCTCCTGCTGACACGTTAGCCACACTAGTGAGCCACGTAGGGGGGTCCTCCAGTTCTGGTCAAGCTTTCAGATGATGGCAGCTTGAGACAACATCTGAACTGCAAGTTCATAAGGGATCTTGAGCCAGAATCCTTAACTAAGCAAGTTCTGAATTCCTGACCCATACACATTTTGAGATAATAAATGTTAATTGCTTTAAACTATAAAGTGTGGAGTAATTTTTCACACAGCAATAAATAATTAATCTTTTATTTTCAGTTCTGTATCTGTTGTAAAATACATCTTTATAAATATTTGCTATTATTAGTGACAAATTCTTTCAAAAATAATTAAATACCACCATCTTAGATATCATTTAAATGAATCTACCTATATAATTCACCCATTTACTGTTATATTTGCAAAACAGGAAAATGTCCAAAGGCCCCTAGAAAGAAAGAATATCCTTGTTTATATTAATAAAATAAGACCTACATTTATTACAAGCAAACCACAGATACATATAAAAACATGAATGAATCTCAAAAACATGCTGATCAAGAGAAGCCAGACACAAAAGAGCACATACTGTATAATTCTATTTATATAAAACTCTAGAAAAAGACACATCTAATCTATAGTGACAGAAAGCAGATCCACACTTGCCTGAAGCCAGGAATGAAGGGGTATATTGGCTGCAAAAAAAGCATGAGAGACTGTTTCGAGGTGATGAAGACATTCATATGTTGATTGGAGTGGGCACATGGTATACACATTTTTCAAAACTCACGAAACAGTATCCTTAAAATGTATCCATTTATTACATGTAAATTATACCTCAATATAGTTGACGAAAAAACATACAATTTTTGGAACATGATGGAGCCAAGTGCTTTACATAATTATCTTTGATACAAAAGCAACAGCCTCAGTTTTTGAAAGTGGAAGTGGAATCTCAGATCAAGTGGCTTCTTTTTCAAAGCCACATACTCTTAGGTCCAAGTCTATTAGCTTGCCCCAGTATGATTTGTTTGAGTTTATAAAAAGGAACTTTATATGTCATCTAATCCGGGAATGGCAAACCCCGATATTTTCAGGAGCTTGGCAAAAGAAGTATACAGAAAAGAGGGCTGAGGTTAAAGCAATAGAGAGAGGTGAGACTTTATTTTTTTTTCCCAGTGGGGAAGAGGGATACTGTCCAAATAAGCCACACCCAGAGTCCCAGTCAACCTTTGAACATAGTACAGGTGAGAAAACTAAAGAGATTATATAACCTGCCCAAGGTCATTAAGTTACTAAGTGGAGGGAGAGACAAGTTGATGTGGGAGGAATAGGCAAAGAGAAGAAAAGTGGGAAGGCAAGCACTTAAAATAAAACTCCAATATGTAGGAGATAATTGCACTTATGCATTTATTTAAGTTGAAAGTTTGAGTACATAGCATGCTCATTGGAGTTTTCGTGGTTAATTTATTTGTACCTATCCTGTGCGCCTTCCTCATCAAGTTCCCCCAACACCAGCTCCTGTTATCCCCCCACCCCAGTTGAACAACTCCTTTCATGATTTTTGCCTACACTGCGTAGATAGAACCTTGCTTCACTGTCCTTGTCTGCCCTTGTCAGTAATAAACACTCCAGACTTTATCATATTGCTGTACGATGCTATCTGGTCCACCCACTATTCTAAATGTGTATGATTTGCTGGGCACAGTGATACACATCTGTGGTCCCAGTACCCAGGAGTCTGAGGCAGCAGGATCACTTCAGCCCAGGAGTATGAGGTCAGTCCAGGCAAGAAAACAAAACCCCACCTAAGAAAAACTATAAATGTGTATGTTTTACCTTCCAAGCTACTTCTGAGCAGTACAAATACAAATATTGTACATGACTTGATAGCTCTCATACTGCATAGCATAAGGTTCTCATCAGTGCATGGTCCTGGTGTCCTGGGATAACAGCATGTCTTAGATTGGGTGCCCCAGAAGCCTGGTCTGAGATAAGGATTAGAAAACAAGTTTACTGAGGTTGTAATTCTTGGAAATACTGATAATGGACATGGGGAAGTGAGTCAAGGAAGGGAAGGAAGGGAAGACAGAGAACATGCATGACCAGATTGCTATCTGGGTAACAGCATTCATTCCCACTGGGAACTTCTGGAAAAGTTCAGCAGAATACACCTTTGACTTATTCAACCTTGGGGGTCAGGAACAGGGCTACTTATCCACCAACTCCCATTGATCGCAGGTTGAAAACTGATCTTTGAGCACTGATTCCCCAGGCCAATCCCAGTTGGCCCCCATGCAGTGCAGCATGCTTTAGGGACTAAGAGAAGCCCCTGCACTAGTGTCAGATGTCTCAGTAAGACAGCATTGGTGCACATAAGAGTGAGGAGTCCAACAACGTGTGTCAGGGCACTAACAGATTCTGCTGCACAATCAATGGAAGGCCTTTCCATGACAACTTTTAGTGTCAACCATGTGATGGTCTCCAGAATACAAACATAACTAAAACTTGTTCCTTACTGCTGATAACTTAGTTCTGTTATTTCTCCTTAAAACAGGAAAACAGCAGAAAAAGAAGAGAAAATACTCAGCCTCCATTCCCATTCAATCTATACTCCCTGATGAAAATTTGATGCTGTTCTGCCAACCAATTCATTATAGTTTTCATCACCAAATAGCCATCACATGGAAGGGCTCATAGTCACTATCAGAGTGGCACGGACTCCTACTGGAGTTTAGGAAGGGGGAGCGGGTATCTTTGCTCACCTCTGGTCCCCGCCGTGTGTCACAGGCTTGCTTCAGTGAAATTCCTGCCTCAGTATTTCATTAGCACATACCATTACAAACATGATTTTCTATCCAAATTAAACTAATATTTGAAAAGGAGAAAATATAATGAGAGGGAGAGTCACCACAAGGACTCAGCAAAGAAGTTATGTGGGGAAGGCAGCTAGCTGTATTTTTGTGCTTTTGCCATAAAAATGAAGCAGACCGTCTGTTCTGTAAAGTACTATAATTATAAAGCAATTTGCCACCTCTAATGGGAGGACTTTTCTTTCATAAAATATTAACTAAATATAATATCAGTGCAATAGGTTAGAAACAGTCTGAGTTTCTCCATAAAAAGTCAATTTGTAACCACTGTGGATGTCTTCTTCAAGATGATGTTATCCAAAAACACCCTCCCCACTCACGGTCACTTGGCCTTGAATTAAGCACAACACACTTCTCCTGGCCTCTCTGGGTAATTTGAGGCTGAGTGCTTTTCCCTGTAAACATGCTAATTTGCAGTGCTGTTCTGTCCTCTCACTGAACACTTCTCAACTGAACACGCAGCTGTTGCCCAGGTAGCTTGGTTATAATGATGGTGGCTCGCCAAACCTAAGCTGCCAGCAAATAAACTCAAGTTTAAGTTGGGGCTTGGTCAATGAAACTCCAACCTCTTTGGACCATGGGGTTACTTGTGCCATTTTTAAGTCGTGGAAAGGGATGTTTGGTTCTTTGAGAGGGATGTCCCCAGCAGGATTGCTGTCAAGTGTGCAGAGATGCAGTCAGAGCTGCCTCAAGTCACCAAATCAGATTTCACAGCAGGACAGACAGGAGCTCCAGGTGTAAGCAGGGAACAGCCACTTCTATCTTATGTCCTCACAGAAAAATCTGTAGGTGTTTTGTTTTGGTTTGGCATTCGATGCTCTGAAACTCGACTAATGACTTTAGGAGTTGATTCCCCTGCATCAGGGAATAACCAAGCTGTATTGCTTGGTCATCTGTTTGCATCCAGAGGCAGCAACCACTTTCTAACTATCTTAAATAATTTGTTTTCTGGAGAAAAGAGACAATTCAAAGCAAAAAGTGAAACTATTGATCTCCAAGTATTATTTCAATCCATTATGCATTTTTCCCCCCCACTGGCTCTACAAGTTAAAAAAGATCGGGGTGGGGGGTAGGGGTGGGGGTGGACGTCCAGATAACAAAAGACCTAAGAACCTCCAAACAATTTTGTTTTTAAAACCTTCTTCATTAGAAGTAATGTATAGAAAATCCATACTTGCTCATTTGGAAATTGCCCAAGGGCTACATCCACTTCAACATATTCCTTTGTTGATTTACACTTCTTAAATGGATCATCAAACTCTATTGATCTTCATCAGCAAAGTCCTTTTTGTGTTCTAATTCTTAGGACTCTCCAGATTATCCAGGAAGTTCTCGAGGCAGATGTTTGTTATTTGGACCCAGGAACAGAAGCTTCTATTAGATTTATCCTGAATGTGAACTCAATGTAGACCTCTAGTCTGTGCCCCCATCAAGGGATGCCTGTGTTTTTTAACATTCAATACATTTTTTTTGTTTGTTTGAATGAATGAATGAGTTCAATCAAATACTCACATCTAAGTATTAGAATGTTATTAAAAACAAGTTGTGACTCAGAATTATAACATGACCTAATATTTGAATATATATTTTATAGACTGAATCCAGATTCTATTGGTCATCCGTTTGCATCCAGGGGCAGCAACCACTTTCTAACTTATTATATCATTATATGGCTTATATTGAATATGACATACATTGTATTTTATATGGAGTATATCTTTTTTCTTTTCCCATAAATATCCCAAATATATTTACTTAGTACAGAAGAATAATCTAGAGGGATATACACAAATACACAAAGTAATAGAAGCAATTCTTTCAGGGAAATGAGATTTGTTGAAAGGGTTTCAAGTTAGCTGTGAAAGTAGGGGAAATGTCACTTGTGAGCTCTTTGAGATAGCTGGGGGGAGGAACACTCAGGGAACCAACTCCCAGCTTTATCAAATCTTAACATTATGCCATATGTGGTTCTGTGATATTTTTTAAAAAGAAATCAAACATTTCCGAAGCAATAGAGAAGCTTTTTGTTTTTCTGCATGTTTCTCTTATATGTGAATTTCCTATAATGAGCATATTTGAGATCACTAAAAAATCAGTAACAATTTAAGAATAAATACTAGCCAAACCAAACTGAAGGGAAGAGAGTTGTGATCATAATTTTTCCCCCCCGAATCTGTTATTAACTCGAAAGAAGCAGTCTCGCCTCCTGTCTGTCCGTTGGCTCAGAGCTGTCTGGCAGTTGGAAGTGGTGAGTTGAGGCTGGAGAAATGCAATGTCAATGTCGGTGCTGGTGGGTAGGCAAGCCACATGTTCCTATTTATCCCTGTCAGCCGCAGGCCCTATTAACTATTTTTAATGAATCACCACTGCTTTTACTTTTGCCATCAGCCATGACCTTCACCATTTAGAAACACCTGGTCTCTCATAAACGATAGCCTACGACATATAAACTTGAGAAGGATTCTATCACAGCTCAAACTACAATATCTATCACTAAAACAAACGGCTCATTCTAGCTGAAGAGACACTCGTATATATCACGGAACCAACCTTCCATATTTTGAAATTTACTGCCCCGTGTTGGCTGATTTTTTTTTAAGGAGGCCAGGCAACCTTGCTCACTTAATACTTTTGATAAACTTCTGCTGACAAGGAGTGTGATTAATGATGGTTAAAAGAATTGAATCAAGAGTAGGAAAGACAGAGCCAAAAAAGCAGACTGCGGGTCTGATGGAAACTAACGTCTCTACAGAAATATATGATGGACCCTCCTTTTTTACCATGCCAAGTAATTACTTGCACAGGCCTGTTGTAATAATTCCTATTACAGCCAAAACGGAAAAGTCAGTAACTCACCGCCCTGGGACAAGGTGAAGGCAAGGCCAGAGTAGCATGGATCAATATTTCATTTACTCACTGAGGTTAGCTTCTATCCCTGTATCAAATTCTTTTACAGAAAGCCATGAAAGAAATGAGGTTTGCTGCAAAACACCAATACAGAGGCCTTGTTTCCTTGGGGTGCTTATGAAGGAAGCAGAGCAACAAACCCTTTCAGGAAAACAATATGCACTCAAGGTCACTCATTACTTGCTACTGTTGGAAAATAAAGTGCCATTAGCCTGATGTGAGTAATGTACATCAATCAACTGCAGCCCAGAAAAAGTATGTTTTCAACTTGGTGGTGCTGCTAATAATGAATGAGCCATTTGAACACTGTCTACACAATTTGACAATTGTGAAAAAATTTTCTCCTGACAGCGCATCATTTGTTTAAAAAAATCCCATTAACATTTATCTCTGATTACCTCTTGCTTTAAAAAAAAAAAAAGACAAGTGGAAAAGGCCATACCATAATAATAGTTGCTCTGCTACCAGGAGTTTCTAGTTTGGTACTTTTCCTGAAGAGAAATTATACTTCAACTACAAAATGCCCTACAAAATAAGAAAAAAAATGAAATTTGTCATTTCTCAACAGGTTTCCTTTTAGAGTTCAAAATATGTCCCTCAGCGTGCTTCTCAGTTTATGTTTTCTAAGATGCTTCTGGGGGAAAAGACTTGGTACTAACCAATTTTAGGTTCTATGTGGATATTACTGACCTAGCTTAATCTCAATTCTGAATTCCTTCAATTTCACCCTAAACTCAGATTTAAAGAGTCCCAACATCCATAAGCCTTACATTGGATACAAAATCATTTCTTGTTTCATGTTCTAGGTAGCACTGATCTCTTTCTAAAGATGTTCAAAGAAACTTGTATTTATAAAGGATATGTTCATTATGCCACATGCTTCCACATGGAACATTCTTTGGAAAATCCTCTGGTACTTGCTTTTCTTTTCCACATCTATATAATTTCCCAATTGTTATTCTTATGATTCTAGTAAGGAAGAAAATGCAGGACAGATTTACTTCCTTAAAAACATGCAGTAATAACTGGCAGCCTTGAGTGTTTTTTGCAGTTTGTTTTTTCTCTGAAAAAAAAAATCTATTTCCTCTCCTTGGAACATCAAAGCCACTCTCTACCAGATCTCCCTATTTTATGCCACCGAATCAAGTTTAGATCATGGGTAGAAAGTCCTTGGTTGTCATAGGGGCCCTTGATCCATTCTCATCTTCAGAAAAGAGAGGTCAGCTGGACTCAGCATAGATTCAGGTCAGCAGGACTTGCAGCCTGACCAGTCCACATTTTGAAAGTCTTTTCAAGCATTTGGGAGCTGCAGGTTTTCCTAAGAATGCTCACCCCTCCTCCACTCCACCCCTTAAAACTTGGACCCCAGGAGTATTTCAAGGGAAATTCAATCCATATGTGCCTGATTCGTGTTCACTTAACTCATTGACATGTTGTTTTCCAGGAGCTGATTGATGTACAAGGAGTCTTCTGACCTTTTTTCCTGAACCTTGCAGTACTGCCTTTCTTTGAGCTGGAAAATTGCCTTTTACTTGGGGTAAGTAGCACTTTTGAGAGTTGAAAGTTTTGAGCTCAGCTTGAAACAGTTTCCAAATCTGCGTGGGATTCTAGGTTTGACGAATGTGGCCTCAATACCTTTGTATAGAGCCCTTTTTGCCTCTTTTTTTTTTTTTTCATGTGTGATACCTGTAGCTAAAGAAAAAAAAATTACAAAGATGATGATTACTTTCAGAGCATCCAAGCAGGTATCTTTGGAAGTTGCAGCATCACTCAGATGGTTTAAGATGTCCAAGTCCATCTGTTCTCTTCAACCACCCTTCACCTGCCTTGGTTTCTTTCATGTGGTCCCAACCCAAAGAACTTCCTTTGCCAAGTTTTAAATGCGTAATAAAGGCAGCAGCTGACTTTAAACCCTGCTTTGATTCTGTTGGGCAACATCTCAGCTTGGGTTAGGTTCCCTGGTAAAGTATTTCAGTAGACTTTCATAATACTGCCCCTTGGAACTCATCCTAAATTATGCCACTAAGTCATAAGGGTTATAAAAGCAAGCGATTCCCTCCGTCACTTCTGCTAAGCATATCGGGAGCTGATGGGACTGTGCCTTTGCCCAGGGACAGCTGTTAGTTGATCAGGAATAGCAGGAATAACACCATGAAAGGAGAGTCTCTTAGCGCTTCTAAAACTCTGGATGGAGACACAGAATTAGATCCTATAACAGGAATCTAAAAACCTCAAAGTCCACCGGAGCCAAGTAAGCAACATGAATTAGTGGGGCAGATTCAGTGAGAGCTGTTTCAAATACAGAGATCATATCTAAAGGGGTATGTTCAACACAGCCCCTGTAATCTGCTGTAGCCTTCCTGTTGCTTGGTCTCTTGGTTTTCCAAAAGAAACCAGAAATCTTCCAATTTCAAATATTTGCATCTAATTCAAATGTGGTAAAGTCCTATTTATAAGCCAAATTTAGCCTACCAATTGAAAGCATGTGCCATGCAAAGGGACAAGGGAAAGAATAACAGCTAATATTTATTAGGCAATCTCTATGCCTGAAACCATGCTAAATGCTTTACAGACAATATTTCATTTGTTCCACACCATTTTTCTACCACATAGGAACTATTACTTTTCTCAGTTAAAGCAAGACAAAGCCAAGATTTGGAATCAATATTAACAATCTCAATTCTTGGGACTCTCCTTGAGCTACTGAATTAGAATTTTTAAGCACGAGACTCCAACTTCCTGGAGTGTGCTCCAGAGATGGAGAACCACTGCATCCTGCCAGATTGAGAAATGTTCATATTGAGCTTTAAATCTTTAAAAACTCTAAGAATTTTTAAATCTCCTCAACTTAAACATGAATCTCTCAGATAGGAACTGACTTGGGTAAGTGTAAACAATAGAATCAGGACTCAAACTCAATCCTTCTAGAATAGTGATAATAGTATCACTATCAGCGATACTAACAGGGATCCCAGCTACCCTTGACTGAAGGCCTATCATGCCCCAGGGAACTAGGCACTAATGATGCCCACCCCACATACACCTCATAGAAACTAGAGCAGACATTATTATTTTCATCTTCTAGACAAGGAAATAGGCTCAGAGAAATAATGTGGCTTTCAAGGTCACAGATGAAAGTAAAGAGCTGAATCTGTTTTGCAATCCAAGTGTGTCTGCTTCCAAATATAGGACTCTTCATTACACAACAAGGACAAGTACCGCTGGGTCCTTCCCACTGAATGCAGATGGAACCGAAGCTATGAAGCAGAGAGGATGAAGAGCAGGTTCAAGGAATCTCAAGATGATGGTGGTCGTGGTGGTGGTGATGCTGATGGTCAGAGGAGGAAGAAGAGGAGGAGGAGAAGGAGGAGGAGGAGGAGGAAGAGGACAAAGAGAAGAATGAGGAGAGGGGTCATCAGAAATCCTTAAATTTGCCAAGAGGGAAATCAGCTGGTAGAATCACCAGCTTCCTGAAGGACCTAGACTCTGAAGTACTCATCCACTTTGGAGATTGGTTCCTCATCTTGCAAAATTAGAAGCTTTTGATAGGTAACCTTTATGCTCTTCTCCAGCAGAAGATCCATTAACTCTAACTGGAGAAGCAGTTTGCATATATATTTATGCAAACCTAAAGGCAAGAAAGAGTGCTTTTTCCCCTGCCAAGGCGGTCAGGTAGGCTGCCCGTGCCAGAACCAGCCTTCATGGGAGAAGATGTGCTCATTGCCTTAGAATCCTCTACCAAATTTCTCCCCACAAAACTGCTGCTGAGGTCAGTTGATCAGGCTTCCTCTCAGAAAGGCAGCCTCATGTGGTCCAAGGGTGTGGCGTGCATTTTTAGGCCTAGGGAGTGGGTTCTAGTGGTCTGTTTGCAGCCTTCTCTTCTCCCAGCCCTCCACACCACCCTCCTGCCTTCAAACTCAGGAAGCCCACTCCTTCTATGATGGAGTAAACATTCTGTTTGAGGTCAAGGTACTTGGACCTCTGCTGTACTTAGTTCAAGATCCAGCCAGAGGCCAGAATCAATACCACTGATCACTGCCAACTTGACAACAAGAACGCTCTTGTCTGTCTCCCCTTTTAGAAATGCTATTTCTAATGCTTAGCAATTTCATTAAGTTGGTTTTATTGGTCTGTGTCTGGTTAAGAGGCTAGCACTTCTTAATGATTATATTTGGTGCCAGACAGATGCGGCCCCTGCATTATCACCTGAGCAATGCATAGCACCTCCAGAGTGTCAACATGTTTACAAGAGGCCTTGCCTTAGGACAAACAGCCTTCAATATTCAAAAGCATTCTACACACACACACACACACACACACACACACACACACAGATCAAAGGCATTATGGGGAGACATCTATCTCTGCAGAACACATCAAGCTATAAGCATCTATAAAAACAGTGTCCAAGCAGTTCAATACAAATGTTACTTGTCATAAAGTTATCTTTTGTGGAAAAGGAACATTGCCATTCAAAAACACAGAAAGCCCCAGCTTGCTTCAAATGGTGCATACATATTCCATCTTCAGATTCCCACAACTACATCAAACGGAAGTGAGGCAAAGACTGACTCTGAAAAGTTTAATTTCTGTGCCTAGCAAAATAAAGAGACAGGGCTTTAATCTTGAAAAGCTTCTGGGTTTAAGGATTAAAAAGGGTTATTCATTCCCTCCCAATTTCTCAAAAGGCTATTTTGTTTTTCTTTCTAACATTTCTGCCGAAAGTGTACACATTTAGATAACATAAGACTTCAGGAAGGAATTTCTGAACTCCAGTCTAAGATTTAAAATAAATGAATGATTGAATGGGTTTTATTAGAATTCTTTGGACATTCTACCTATTATTGTTTGTAGAAAGATATTTATTAAATCATGGTGGATAATACTAAAAAACTGGCACCAACCTACATGTCCATCAATAGGGGATGAGCAGAGGTGCAGTTGTGTTATATGTAAATAAGGCAGAGAGCTGTTGAGAGGGCTGTGCAGGCTGTTCACTGCACTACTTCATAGGAAGCCACGTGTGGATGGTGACCCTATGGTGCCCACCACCACAGTATTTGAAAGGAGTGAACTAGATGGAATATACCAAGAGGGATAGATTTCCAAGACATTGTCCAGGAAATGAAAATTTCAGAATAGTACATGTACATGCTGCTACTTTAATTAATATACACTTGAAAACAATAATAGGTATGTGTATGAGCTCACACTTATATGTTCACACATGCAAAATCTCTGGAAAAAATATAAAATCTCATAGTCGTAATTACTTGTGGGGGAGAGGGGAAGGAATCAATACCCATTAATAGTCCTCTTACCACATGTGTGATATTATCAATTTTAAAAGACAAAGACAAATGGGAACTTAAAAGAAAATTCAAAAGAATTTAAGTAAAAATGGTGGAGTAGCTTGAATTCTCATTTGTGGTTATTTTCCAAACAGAATCAGTACACATGACTCATATGTTATATTATTATCTATTTATGTACCTGTTTTCCTCAGCAGCCTATGGGCTCCCGGGGAGTAGGAACTGTTTCTTTAGAATTCTTTTGACTCTAGCAACTCATCCAATAAATACCAGAGAAAAGTATGAATTTATAATCTCACTAATTCAATTTATTCATTATACAAATTTAATGAACACCTACTCCGTGCCCTTAGAACGAGTTAGAGAATACAAACAAAAGAGCTTATGCTGTATAAATGGAGGAAGAAATCCATACAAGCAGAGAGAAACCATCCCAAACTCACAAAGTCCCAAGTACATAGTAATCTATTTTAAGAATTTTCAGATTTGAAATTCTACTACCTATTCTGCTAATCTTCAATTTTATGTGCACTCTTTTTCTTAGTATGGTCTTTTTCTATGATTATAGTTTAAATTCAGAAATAGTTTATTAGGTTCTCTTCTGAAGAATGTTCTTTCACTGGAAAGTAGATTGCTTCAAGTATTTGTCTTTGGTGACATCTTACATTGCTGTAAAGTTCTATTTAATCATGTTAATAATTTCTCACAACCGTAATGCTCTTTACATTTTACCCAGTATCTTCAATACATTATTTTATGTGACTCTAAATATAATTTTAAAAGACAAAGACAAATGGGAACTTAAAAGAAAAACTTTTCATTTACTTATAAAAGAAAAGCAGTGAAGTGTGCCAGGCAGGATTTGTTTAATAGACACATGAACCAAGGCTCAGTGGAGTTAAGCAACTAATCGAAGGTTAAACAGCTAAGAACTGACAGCCAGCATCAGAACCAGTACCCAGATCTTTTGAATTCAAAGTCAAGGCTCAACTATTACATTAAATCTACACACCCAGTTCAGGAGTTCTGGGGCAAAATAATAAAAATAATAATAATTTTAAGAAAGCATTTTTATTTGATGGTTGAGACAACTACAACTTAGATAAAACTATAAATGTTCATGCTTTCTCCAAGCCAAGGTGTGTTAAAAGTCCAAATTGGAGTTATGCACACTTAGTTAATACCTATGGCTTCTTTATGCTTACCATTGAGATTTCAATTCGTGACGGCAGTAACGACAACAGAGAAGACAGTTTCTTAAGGCTTTTCCTGCACTTCTGTGCCCTCTATTTGATCATCTGCCAAGGTTGTGAATAGTGCCAAATCAAACAGCACAGCATCTCTATGAGGCTTCTCCTGGGAGTTGAGGAATTCTGCAGTTGGAGCTCAGGGTAAGAAATAAAAGGCACAATTATGGTCTTCTTTGAAGAATGTGGAGGCAAACAATGTTAATCTATTCTTTGGAGATTTCTGATGCTAAACTCCCTTCATTGAATAGTTTCTTTAGTTCCCTGTGCTTTTTTGGCTGGGTTATCCTGCATTAGCAAAAACATCCTAAAATAAGGAGGAGTATATGGATCTGATGCATTTGAACTTTCTTGATGAGAAGACCATATATAAGCATCACAGAAATAAGCACAGGATTTCCATTTGCTATTCCACTTATCTAAGAAAAAATTTTAAATATTTCTCATTCTGATCTTGCACACAAATCTCTAAGGATCCTTTCCCTAGCTTCTGTTTCCCAGACTTCATTGCTGAGATTATGTTAGTGGGTTAGATGCAACACTATTCTTTTTTACTTGATGGTGATTCATCACAGAAATTGCTTTCACCTCTATTTAAATTTTTCTTCAAAGATGCTTCCTTTTCTTGCTGTTGAATCTACTAATTTTCTATTTGGCTGACTCAGTGAGGCAAGCCAATGGTCAAAGTTTTCTTGCTTCTGTGAAATTGGTAAAATTTGGATAAATTTTGGATATTGTTATAATAGTTTGGGACTAGTGCAAATGCCAACAGATACACTTTATTTTTTTTTTAAGTGTTAGGAATCTAAAAACAAAAGTATTTATGGTTTTGTCATTGGCTTCTAATAGAAGTGTATGTTTTCTATTGGTTTTTGTTGACCAAAATTTTCTACAAAAGAGTATTAGTTTTGCAATAAGCATTAAAAGACATTTTTTAGAGTTCTGAAATCTGGTGCTGACATTTTAATTATGTAGAAAGACTGGTTAGATGCTCAGGAACCCCATTTCCTCTCTGTGGGTACAGGGCTAACATGAAATTCTATCTCCCTCTGCAGGGGGGGCTCATGTGATGTGTTATCATTGTCAGGACCTGAGAGGAGGCACTGTGTCACTTTGAGGCTCCAAGAGTGAAGGGAAGGGCTACCTTCTCCAACAGTGGCTCCCGAACTGCAAGTTGGACTTCAATATGCAGGTAAAAATGTATTGAGTTTGTCAGAACTTGTTTCAGCCTTGATCACTGAATGACGTCATCTGACAAAATCACCAGGCACTGTGTCATGAGTGAGAAAGACACTTTTATTATATTAAACTCCTGAGATTTAAGAATTGTTTGCTATAAGGGTTAATTACTCAGATTAATACTACACATTTGTAACCAACCTCTAGGTGTGTCTCCCTTAAATTTAGTGGTATGGTAGATTTTTAACATCCAGTTTTAAGAAAAAGAAAATACGGGCAATGAAAATCACCTAGATGTCTTGCTACATTTTGAACACACAGAAAACAGATATCAATGCTAAATAAAAATGCAGAAACACAGTAAACATGATAATTAAAATAGCAAGTCTAAATAGTGAGCTACCATTAATCTATTTCTATCAAATTAATTTTTTAAAAGTTATCATGACCTATGTTTGTGAATGCATAGAAAAATAAGAACTTTTATTCCCATTGAATATATGTACAACTGTTGTAATATTTGGGGGTAAACCTAATCTTGAATATCAAGATGTTTAAAAGTTCATCCACTTTTACTCATAATTCCATCTCTAAGAATTTATTACACAGAAATGATTACTGATGTAATCATATAAAAGTATGTTTATCTCAGCATTGTTTACTTCAAAGGGGGGCTTCAGGCTAAATCCCGCTTTCCACCTGCTTCTATAAATAAATTTTAGTGGGAAGGTGGCCACAGCCACTTGTTCATGTATGGTCTGCAGCTGAGTACTTCAACAGAGACCTTAGGGCCCACAGAGAGGAAAATATTTTATATCTGGTTCTCTTTTTTGAAAATGTATTCTGATTTTTAATTAACACATAGTAATTGCATATATTTATGGGATACAGTGTGACACTTTGATGTGTGTATACAACATGTAATGATCAGGTCAGGGTAATTGGCATATCTATCACCTCAGGCATATATCATTTCTTTTTGTTGGGAACATTCCAAATCCTCTCTAGTAGCTCTTTTGAAACATTCCATCAATTCTATTGTCTGACTGTGCTATGACAATTAGAAGTACTCCTCCCACCCAACTGCACCCCTACCTGTTAACCATTCTCTTCCCTCCCTCCCATTCTCCCTCACATACTTTACAGACTCAGGTAATCATTATTCCAGTCTTTACTTCTGTGTCTATTTGTCTACTTATTGAAAATTTAAAAAAAAAAAACTTTGACAACCTGTTTTTACAAAAAGCTCTGGTGCATAATAAAAAATATTAAATGTACTGGATGTTTTATATAAATTATATTACATACTTATAATGCATTATCACTCAGATCTTAAAATACTTTCTCATGAACTATTTAGAGGTACTGAAATATGCTTTTTATATAATGCTAAGTGTGAGAGCACAGTATTCAGAATGATTTATTTAATTCCAATATGATTCAAACACACACACACACACACACACACACACACACACACAAATAGATTAAAAAAACCTAAACACCAAAAGTTAGTGGTTGTAGGGGGTAGAACTACTGTGTTATTTGCTTTGTTCTTTATACTTTTCTATATTTTCCAAATGTTCTAAATGCTAATTGTATCATCAGATAAATATAAATTTTATTTTATTGCTAAGAAGAATGTAGTAAGTGATAGAATTGTTATGAATTATGAAGCCTGGAATAAGGGTAATTCTTCCTCATATTCCCACCTAAATAACAAATGTTGGGAGTGAGACCTAAGGAAGCCCCAAACTGATAATTCAAAGAATAATCAATGTTTCCCTGTGTTTAGCTGTAAAGCCGGGCCTTAGAGATATAAAGGCTAAACTGGCAATGTGTTCATCATTTCCTATCCCCTTTAAAAACCAGAAGCTTCAGGAATTTCAAAAATTGGAGGATATACTGGATTTACAGGTCATTTTTCAGAGAAAGAGAGTCACAGGTAGAAGGTTTTCTATTTAATAGCTTGCCACAGTGGCTGGACTTCGTATAAACTTCCATACGAGCCACCCACTCCTGGTCGAAATACTCTAAAGCTGCCCTGGATGTGCTTCGGAGAAGCCAGGTGTGCTATACAGTAATTTTTTTTTCTCCTTGGATTCTTGTATCTGTGTCCATTTAAGTCTTTCTGTTTAGCAGTGTTACATTTGCAAATATGTCTTTTTGATTATCTGCCTGCAGATCACCTGTAACTACCCATCAATGGTAAAATTTTATTAGTCTGGATATGCTACTCCAATTCAGCAAGTAGGTTATGTAACCTCCATGTAATTGCTGAAGAGGGAAAACGTATGTTCAATGTCATGGATACAGAGAGAGGAAGGAAACTGTTTCCATGTCAGCTTCTTGCAGCTGCCTAAACAGAAGGAAGCAATTACGAATCTCAGGTGTGGAGCCAAGAATTCAAAGTCCTAAAAATGGAGTTGATGGTGAAAAGATTGAGGATGATAATGAATGTATTAAAAGGAGATACAGGGCAAAAAGAGACAGGAAATAGTATGCAATATTTATATGTAATGAGACATATTTACTATCATCCACATTTTACACTTGAGAAAACGGGTAGAACAAAGGTTAGTAATTTTGATGTGTGATAATTAAATCACTGGCTCTTCCACATTGTATGGTGACTCTATATTCTCACTTTTGAACATGCACATGCAGCAAACCAAGCACAATTACCTTAAATATTTTATTCAGAAGGTCAGCTTCTATCTCAGGGTGGGCAAATCAGATACAGCAAAAATATCATAGTGCTTTGCACATCATAAAGTGCTAAGGGATATAAGCATTAAAAATCATGATGCCCAACCTTCATAATAGTCATGGGCAACATTCTCTAACATTCTTAGGTTACTCTATATGGTAAATTAAAATACAAAGATTAAGGGGGCATAAAGTATAAATCATGGCATAGCTGGGTGTCTTTTAACTTCTCCGAGACTGGTTTTCCTCATCTGTGAACTGCAGACATCATTAACAGTGTCACAGGGGTGTTAGGAGACCAAATGAAATAATATACCTAAAGCACCATGTCTTGGTACTGAGTTTATGTTCAATAAAAAACACTATTTGCTTAATAAACACTGAATAATTTTCAAAGCTGGAAACTGATTCAGTAACCTCTTCAAAAGAATATTTCTCTGTTTTCACAGACTTTTGGGAGGAGTACTCCTTAGCACAAATTCTCTGTTCTTTCCTTTTTGCCTCCTTACCCATGAAAGAAATGACATGCTACGAGAACACCCGAAAGCAGGATTTCTGCTAAACAGTGGAATTGAATAACCCTTGGTAAAAGCTTTAGGTCAGCTCCTACTCAGAAGTGCTTTAGAACTTTAGAACCTGGCCATTTGTTACGGTTTGAATGTTTGCATCCCCTGAAATGTGATGGTGATAGTATTAGGAAGCGGGACCTTTTAGAAAGAAATTAGGTAATGCCCCCTTGAATGTGATTACGTCCCTAATAAAAGAGACCTGAAAGGGACCCCTGGCCCTTTTCACCACAGGAGGACACAGCAAGAAGGTGAGCCCTTCCCAGACACTAAATTCACCTTAGTTTTGGACTTTTCAACCTCCGGAACTATGAACAATAAATTCTTAGGTTTTTTTAATCTACTCAGTTTATGGTACTTTGTTATAACATGTTGAATGGACTAAGACACTCTTCAAAGGGTGGTCTGTAATGGTGTCTCTTGGGAGCTTGTTAGGAATGCAAAATCTCAGGCTCCACTCCAGTCTCAAGGAATCAAAATCTGCATTTAATCAAGATTTCCAGATTATTCACATGCACTTTCAAGTTTAAAGCACCCATCAAATATGTCAAAAGGGGGAGTCTATTGGGACAGCAGACCCCTAAATCAGCTTATTTGCTATTATCATGTCCATTGGATGGGAAACATATAGCACGATTCCTGACTATTCATGTATTCATTCACTTGAAGAGCATTTATGAACATCTGCTATGTGACAATTAGTGTTCTGGGTACTGGGAATGGACATTTCAAGAAGAATTGGTCATGCTCTTATATTTTGCACCTTTGCCTTCACTATTAATAGTCAGATTCTTCCCTGATGATCTCTAAGATCACCATCTATTTCCTCCTTTAGGAAATTGATGACATTAATAAGACCAAATGTGCTTGGATGGCTTGATCTGTGCTAGGCACCATGATGAATGCCTTCTGCAAGTGGACATTTGCTGTTCTTGTAGTAATGCAGCATTCCTTTTTTGGATGAAGGGAGATGCCCTTTGTATAGTTTAATTTCCTTATGATTTGGAAGAGTCTGGTACAACCACCTACCTCCAGAGTCAGGCCAAGGTGAAAATTCTTTTTCTTGACCTCAGTCTAGAGCACATGATCCAAGATTCAGAAATGAGTTTCAGTCCTGGGACTTTTGCTGGTATTGTGAAAAAAGAGATACTCTTTTTCACTGTAGTTGCTAAACTAGTAGGAGTTTGGAACTAGCTGACTGTTGTCATCTTTGCCAACACATGAAGAGAGACCACTTGAGATAAAGCCAATCCAAATCTCAAAAAAGCCAAGAGTTGAAGAAGAGGCAGATTTTAAATATACTTATTGAATGACTCCATCCAAACATACCTGACGTCGGATTTGCACTTTCAACTTCCTGATGCATGAATTAATAAATTCCCATTTTTGTTTGATTAGAGTCGAATTTTTATGACCTATAAATGATGATATCCTGATAGTGCCCATAAATGTTTTCACTTAACTCTTATAACATGCTCTGAGATAGGTATTATTAGTGTACCCATTTTTCAGAGGAAGAAACCAAGGCAGAGGTCAGGTATCTTGCTCAACGATACCTAGCTGGCAAATGGCAGACCAAAGATTAAATCTCAGAAATCTCATTATAAAGATTTACAATTCATCAGAACCATTGTAAATAGTATTTACTGTATGGAATTACTAAGCTCTACATTTGAGAAAGATTGAAAGGAAGTAAATATTCTACAAACTCTCTCTAATGGCCTCTGTGCTATGAAAGTGTAGCCCTGAAGGACCACTGGAATAACTGGCCCATTGATAACTTCCCATAACTGAACCTTCTTGAACAGAGTTCATTACAGACCTCATCTTAATTCAGTCGGTGCAATAATAGGTTGCAGGTTTATGGCTACAACCGCAGGTAATTTTCCAAGGTCAAAGCTAGCTCAAGGTAAACTTGGGAAATAAAAAACCTTTCAGCTTCAGAGTTGTATTCCTCCCATGCTTTTTCATTTCCCATTTCCCAACAATGACACTCCTCTCTAGTACATTTTCCTGGAACCAATTAAAACTTCTTTAAGAAAAGAATAAAAATATTTTTCATATTAATCTTTCCCACATTTATGATGGAAAGCAACCTTCATATCTTGGGTCATCTAGTTTAAAGCCACAGGAATGAACTATTAATAGTAGAAATCTATAATCAGGGAAGGCAAAGTCTACCCAAGATTTTTGCCATCATAGCACTGACTCAGTCTACAAATAAGGCTAAGTCTGAGCAGTTCTGTGAATAATGTGGCCTGCAAATAGTCATGCTAAACAACACAGTCTTTATAGGGTCAAACCATTTAAAGAAACTGGATCATAATTTTACCCTTTCTGGGGAGAAAGTAGGAGCTTAAACAGGGGAATTTTATGCAATGTTCACAGATACTATGGAAAGGCAAGATGGACAGAGAATTTTGCCAAAACCACTAAAATGATCTACCAAAAGTAGCTCATACCAGCTGAAGGAAGGAAAAAGCACTTGTCACACCAGTGTGTCTGTGTGGGTTGCCTCCTCTGTTCCAGGCAGCCTCCAGATTCCCATCTTGCTGCTGCTCCCCTTGGAGACAAATTGTTACTTTGTCTGTTCTGCAGACTCTTTCAGCATTTGCCAGACTGAATCCTCAAGTGCTTTACTCATAGGTGAGGTTAGCTGGAACTACAGGAGAAAAAAAATCAAATGTCATCAACTTCTTCCAAGTGTACTTGGAGAAAAATTCAATGCATAAAAATGTCCCTTCTGATGGGGAAATTCCCTTTTTTGTTCTCGTTGTAGTCACAGTCATGAACAAAACATGTATAATATATTTTTTTCACCTTTAGTTTTTTTTCACTATAAACATGCAATCCTTTATTTATTCAACAAATACTTGTCTGTGCTGCTATTAGAGAGACATTATATATGATGTGATATACAAAGACAATGAAAGTAAAGAACTGCTAGCTATACCCTTCTTTTATGCAACAAATATTTATTAAGCACTTTAAATGGGCAAGGAACTTTGGGGCAGAGATCTGTAAAACTCGGTCAAATTCAGACCAAGTATAAAAGAGAAGCTTGAATTCATTCCTCCCCCTTGTATTATTTTTCCCTTTCCCCTCACTTCCTCTTGTGTGTAACTGATGTGATTCTGCAATCTGTATACGGGGTAAAAATGGGAGTTCATAACCCACTTGAATCAAAGTGTGAAATATGATATATCAAGAACTATGTAATGTTTTGAACAACCAACAATAAAAAAAATAATTTAAAAAAAGAGAAGCTTGACAAAGTAAAATAATTATAGAAAATAATAATAAAATAAAACAACATAATAGATTATTAAGTCACCTGGGGAAGATGGGTGACTGTAGGTGTAGGTGGTACAACAAGGTGCTCTGGGAAAGTTTCATGGAGTTGAGTTTTATGATAGATGATCTATGGTTCCACATTCTTCCCCTCTTCCCTGTGACATCATACCTCCCTACCATGTGACTTGCCCTATTTTCTGTAGAAGGAGTTTCCTTCTCTATCACATCAGCATCAATCTTGGCCAAGTGACATGATTTGACTAATGAAATGTTGCACAAGCAAAGGTGAGCCAGCCCCACAAGGCAGCTCTGAGAAGCAACGTTTGATTTTATCAGCTCTCTTGTTCTTTTTTTTTTTTTTTCCTGACTTAGGTTTGCCATATTATAGATTGGGTTTGGTCTTTGAGCCTGGATCCTGGAATGAAGAAAACTTAGGGCACAGATACACAGCTGACTCACAGATAAAGGATCAGGCATGCAGCATAGCAAGAATAATGCTTTGTTTTAGTCAGATGCCATACGACTTGGTAAAAGCTAACTGATACATAGGGCTGAACAATGAGGAGACAATTTGGAGAACAAGGGAAGAACATGTGTGAGCATGGCCATGCGTACGTGTAGCTGAGAATGCATTTGACGTGCTCAAGGAATAAAAAGGAAACCAGTGTGGGTGACACAGAATTAGAGATGACAGAGGAGAGGTAAGAGTGAACCAGATGGTGTAAATCTTCACAGGTCATGACAAAGTCTGGACTCGATAAGCTCTTCAAAAATGTTAAGAAGGACACATCCAAAAGTGATCTAAGACAATTTTCACACATCACTTTATATTTGGTTTTTTAAACTTTTTTTGAACACTTTGAGTCTCGCAGCCAAGTTGCAACAGTAGCAAAGTTTCCACAGAGCCCTCACCATCATCTGTCAACATCTAATCTAATCAGAGTGGGAAATTAACACTGATACAACACTGCTAACTAAACTACAGACCTATTTGAGTTTCACCCATTTTCCATTCATGTTGTTTAGCGTTTTTGGGATCTTGCCCAGGACCTTATTTAGGATACCACTATTGCAACTTGGCTCTTGTTTCTCCATAATCTATTACATTCTGTAATGGTTCTGCAGCTTTTTCCTCATCTTTCCTAACCTTGAAAATTTGAAGCATATTGATGGGATATTTGTTCAAATATCTCTTGGTTTGAGTGTTTCTGATATTTTCTCATGATCAGAGCAAGGAGAGGTTATGCACCTAGGGCAAGAATTCCACAGAAACAGGGGGTGTAAGTGGGTATCACCATTATGGGAAATAGCACGGATGGTCCTCAAAAAATTAAATTTAGAACTACTATGTGACTCAGTCATCCATTTTCTGAATGTGTCCCCAAAGGACAGAAAGTCACCTCATAAAGATATCTGAACATCCATGCAGCATTACTCATAATAGCCAAGATGTTAAAGCAGCCTATGTTCTACCTTATATAATATTTATATAATAGTGTGTGTGTGTGTTTTCACCTCATGATGCAATTTTATTCAGGCTTTAAAAAGAAAGTGATCTTGCCATTTATAATAACATGGATGAGCTTGAACATTATGCTAATGCCAGACACAGGGGAAAAAATACTATAAGATCTCACTTATACACAGAGTCTAAAAAAGTCAAATATCTAGAAGGAGAGTGGAATGGTGGATCCCAGGAATGGGATGTGGGAAATTGAGAGATGTAAGTTCAAGGGTAAAAGTTGCAGTTTTGCAGAATAAGTACAGAAACGTGCACCAAGAGGATGACAGTTAATGATGTTGTGTTGGATACTGAAACTATGTTAAGGGAGATCTTGAGTGCTCTTATCACACACATGAACATAAGGTAACCATGTGAGATAATGTTTAATTTTGTTGAATGTAGTTGTCTTTTCACTATGAATAAGAATATCAAACATCATGTTGTATTCCTTAAATATATATAAATTTTTGAAAAGAATACCATCAAAATTATATTGTTACAGCCTTGTCAGTGTATAATCTCAGAGGGCTCATGATAGTAATGTCTTCATTGCAATTGATGTTGACCTCAATTTTTTCTCACCATCTTTTAGTGAACATGAATTTATATTTTGTAACACAAATGTGCAGGTCCATATCATATTTTTCTTGCCTCAGTCTTGAAGTCAATCACTTCTCCTTAGAGCTCTGGTTCCTTTTATTGAAGAATGGTATTTAGAGACCAAGATCTGGGTGTGACATGTGCGTTGCTACTGGGATGTCATTGCTTCTAAGCCCTCTTAGCAGACGGGGTCAGGAAAGAAAAATCTGTGTATTTTTACCCACATGTATACACACACATCTATTATTCTGAATGCATCTACCTTCATATAGATGATATTATGGTTTAGATATCAGTTATCCCCCAAAAGCTTATGTGAAAGACAATGCAATAAAACTTAGAGTGGAAATAATTGTGTTAATAAGGGTCTTCACCTAATCAGTGCATGAATCCCTTGATAGAAATTAACTGGGTGGTGACTATAAGCAAGCAGTGCATGGCTAGAGGAGGGGGTCTCTGGGGGTGTGCCTGGAGGTATGTATTTTGACTTTGTTGAGTGATGCTCTTTCTCTCTCTTTGCTTCCTGGTGCCACGTCCCCAAGATGCTTTCCTCTGTCACACTCTTTCAGCATAATGTTCTGCCTCATCCCGGGCCCTGAAGAATGGAGTCGGCTGTGTATGAACTGAGAACTCTGAAACTGTGATCCCCCAAATAAACTTTTCCTCCTCTGATTGTTATTGTCAGGTCTTTTGGCCACAGCAAAAAAAAAAAAAAAAAAAAAAAAAAAAAGAAAGAAAGAAAGAAAGAAAAGAAAAAAAAAGCTGACTAAATTTTATGGCCAGAGGCTTATGCTAATACCTCGTATTCTAATCCAACACTGTAGTATTCACTTTAGCCTTTCCCCTTTCCTTATTTTTAAGTTCTTGGACAGTGAGAGACCCAAATCTTATTGTCTATAATGTAAGACATTTACAATGTAAATTTACCTATTTGTTCAGTTTTAGTACATGGAGTTATGGCAACTTCAAGAAATATATTTGCTAAAAATATTCCAGAAGGTGTGCCTACTTAGCAGTTTCTGTCTTTAGCCTTACATATCCAGTCAAGACCCTGTTTTCCAAACTTAGTTCTTTTCTTTTCCATCCCCTTGAATCTGGTTTGTGATGCATTTACTGCATTTAGATCACGTTAGTGTTTCTGCTCCATTTTGTGTTTCCCCCATACCCTGTGAGTTTCAATTGTTTATTATTTTGCATTTGTGAAGGATATGAAGACATTACTGTGGTTCAAAGAGTCAGAGCTCTTAAATATACACTCAGAGAAATGCCATGCCTCCTCCTCCTGCTACTTTGTATCGATTCCCCCATTACTTCCATCTCTTTTCCCCTGTTCCCATTGGGTATCTTATTTCTGCCTTACATTTTCTGCATCTCTTCAGAATAAATGAGCAGATACATGCATATATTCTTAGATATCTTTTTGTTTTATTTGAAGGGTAATACATTATAGATTTTTCTTGTATTTTGCTTTTTACTGTAATGATATATCTGGAACCAACAGTGTATTTTGAAAGTCAGGGAGGATGCCAGATCTTCTCAATCAGCTTAATACTCTTTGTACCTACAATTTAAATACATGATAGCTCTGAATTAAAGAAAAAAATAAATTTTGGCATAATGTGTTCTTTAAAGCACACTGTTTAAATTTAAACCCTTAAAATGTTCTCGTTTTACTTCCATCTTTATTTCTGGCAGAATAGCAAATATTTTAGACCAGACCACAGGCCTGAATACTCTGGGCAATGTTCACCATTGTCAAGCTCAGCTTTCCTTGAAGGTCAGCAGGCCTGACATCTGACATGAAGTCAAGCAAATTGTCTCTCCATTTCCGCAGTTGGAAACTATGCACACTGATGGAAAAAACTGGAAATGCCTGGCTGTGTTTGGTTTGGACAACTTGCCCAAAGAGAGGGAGCCCAGCATGAATTCTGCTTGAGTGAGGTCTGAAATCGTGCTCTTGGGTCTGTCTACCTCAAAAGCCTACCTATTTGACTTTGCTTGCAGTTCAGATACATAAACCAAAAATCTCTGCTTTGGCTTCTCTTGAGTCATATCAATCTACACCTCATCAAGAGTATGAAGTTTGAAAGAACAAAGAATCGATTGAGCATCTTAAATCCAGCTGTTAATTTTGGCCTTTGAGAATGTCAACGAACAGGCCTAGAGTTGTTTATTTAATCATGTTCCATTGGTACTTTCTGTGGCAAGTAGGAATTTGAGTAAAAGGAGTTGTCTTTCCTATTGTCAATATGAAGAATTTATACATACCAATGCCAATTTTTAAATTTAGGACTTTTTAAAGTACACTCTTAAAAAAAAATACATATCCGGAAAAGTACATGCCAATTAACATTTGAAAAGATTGATTGGTTGGAATATTAAGAAAGGCAATTATATTTTGGTTTATCAATTTAAAATAATTTTCTGCGTTTGTAGGATAATGTTTCAAAATCTATTTTAGTGACATGTCTGTATAGGGAAAGATTAACAACTTGAAATTACATCCTCGTGAAGAAAAAGAAAAGAAAGTAAAGTTAATTTTATTTAAAAGGTGTAGCTTTTCAATCAAATCTGGAAATACTATATCCTTGTCCACATCCATTAAAATGTCCTTACTCTCTTAAGAGTGCTGGGAATTCGCAAACCAAATTATTGAGATAATCACCTTCACTCTCCAGTGAACCTTAGAATGCAAACGCTTTTGACATAAATCAAAGTTCTCACTTGCAACCCTGTTTTAAGATACAGGTGGCCCTAAAACAGATTTGTCATGCCTAAGAAGCATCTGTGAGCACCCAAAGGGTGATTTCCCAGACCTGACCCTGAACTCCACACTTGTAGCAAGGGGAAGTGGTTAAGAAACTCTGCCCTGGACTAGGAGGGGACAGGGAGATCATCTAGCCCAACCCACTCTTTTTACAAATGAAGAGGATGAGGCCAAGACAGAAGCCATAGCCAAAAGCAATTTTACTTATTCGTTTAGAAAATCTTTCAGGGAAATTCATCCACAATGAACTAGTCATTGAGAATGCAGCAGCAGTTAGGATAGGGTTGAGCTTGTCTTTAGAGTCCAGCAGGAAGGCAGGAAGGACTAACAGGTAAGTAAGATTATGAGAACTGTCCTACCTCAGAGTTCCTGCCAATGTAATACACCGCTTCCGCCTTAGTTTCAGTTATTATTAAAATCTCCTTTTTTCATCAAAAAGACATAACATTTCTGAAACGTTTGAGAGTGGGAACAAGGGGAATAACACCAAGGTAGATTTTACTGGAAGACAGCTGTTAATAGCAGAAAGATCAGTGGAGGAGGAGAGGGAAAGGGGAAGTATTGGGGACTGAATTAGAAAAAATTATTATATTTTCCCAGCTTTTATCATTATGTCAAAATGAACCCTATTGTCATGTATAATTAAAAAGAACCAATAAAAAAGATAGCTGTCACATAATCTGAGGTATGACAAATCTGTTTTAGAAATAATTATGGATACTTTTACAAGTAAAATATGTAAATTTTATATTCTAATTTTTTAAATATATGTATTTTCAGTTGTAGGTGGACACAATACCTTTACTTTTATGCGATGCTGAGGATCAAACCCAGTGCTTCACGTGCGCTAGGCAAGCCACAACCCAGCCCTTATATCCTAAATGAAAAAAAAAATCTTCCAAACATTTTTCTGAGTTTTTGAAAGTTCTGTTGTATTTTCAATAGTTATAATTCCTTATAATTCTTCCACCCATGGAAAGTTTTGGGGTTTTATTGAAATGTTGGCAACTGGGAAACATTTGCCCGTTAGCCATATCTAAACTAATATGAATCCTAAGTGCTATGAAACTCAACCTTTAACTGAGAAAGGAAAGCCCACCTATGGTCAGACTTAGGTTACTTTTACTTAGAAAAAAATGTATTATTTTATTTTACATTCAGTAGGGAAAGTAATATGGATACGAATACTAAACAGTTTCTTATTTTCCCTTGAATATTGGCTTGATTGATGTGTTCTGCATGAATTTGAAAAGTTTGGGAGTTAAACAGATCTCAAAGTGATGATTTTGGCATATTAAACCTCGGAAGAAATATGAAAGGAACAAATTCATAACTAAAAGCTGATAGTTTGGAGAGTAATTTAAATTTCATGGCTAATAGATGGCCTTACTATTGCTAATTGTAGAATTTGGACTCGGTAAATTTCTGTACTCAGGGTCTTTATCACATAGCCTTTCTTAAAATGTATTCATGTCTTAGAAGCATTAGGTACCAGACCAAATTCAATTGAGTAACTGAATAGAGAACTACAAAGATATAATTTTCAAGCAAAGTCTAAGCAAAATGTTGGAGAATTTTAGTAAATGATTAGATTTAATATCTACAATTTAAATTGTAGATTTAATTTTACATTTATAGGGTGGATTTCTTAAGAATACTAATAACAGTATTAACATCTCCTTTCATATTAACTTAATAGATGATACAATATATTAAAATAAATATCTGACTTCAAATTTCTTCACTCTTTCAAATTAAATCATCACTTATATTTGGATAGAGTTTGGATGGAATTTCATACAAAAGTTCTAAAAGACCAAAGGCATAGCCGGGCACGGTGGCACAAACCCGTAATACCAGCGTCAGGGGAGGCTGAGGCAGGAGGATCACAAGTTCAAAGTCAGCCTCAGCAAAAGCAAGGCACTAAGCAACTCAGTGAGACCCTGTCTCTAAATAAAACACAAAATAGGGTTAGGGGTGTGGCTCAGTGGTCCAATCCCCTGAGTTCAATCCTTGGTACCAAAAAGACCAGAGGCATGAAAAATTATTATATATCATAAAGTTTGCATATTTAGTCTGACCTTCTTAACCTTGTAATCTGTTAAAAGTAGTATGGAAATTATTCATGAACAGGATTTCTCATTAGATTTTTGGCACCTCTACATTGGTCCAAGCCAGAACCCTGAATAGCAAAGAAAAAGTTGGAACACATTTATCTAAATATTTCAGAATCTCCAATGAGAAGGGTCTGAGGGATTCTTTCTTTCACTGCACCTTCTAAACAAATCTTTTGTTATACAAACTCATTGTGGGAAAAAATTGCTGTCTCCAAATGTGCAGTATTTGTACATTGTCTGAGCAAAAAGTTTTTGGTTGAGTTTCAGGTCCAGAAAACAATCTTATTAAACACAAAGGCCATCCAAGTGCAATTTAAAGATCCCATGGCAATTTTCAAAAGGAGCAAGGATTAGTCCCAAATCCTGGCCAATATCAATAAAACTGCTCCTAATTTCCACAGTCCCGTTTGAGCTACTGTCAAGAACATAATGGCTTTCTCCATTAGCACACACAGTTTCTCACTACTAGTGTTTAACTCGTTGCTTTGTAAAGCACTTTAAAGTACTTTAAAATACCCCAAGTATGAAAATTGCTATTTAAAAACAGTCCTGTGCTGTTCTGCATCACCTCAGAATAAACCACCTCACCCACCTGAAATAACACTGATGAATCCTAAATATGGAATTTTACAAAATCCTTTTCTTTCTCTCCACCAATTACAAGTAAAATACATGGTACCATGTAGATTACTTGCAACCCATACCTAATTAATGTGTTATGGCTTATACCTGCATGAGTGACAAAGTTGCCTCTTGGACTGCTAATATCTTTAGAACAGAATCCACTTTTAGTTTTCTCTTCCAGAACCAATTGCAATACCTTTAAAAGTAGGCACTTATGTGCTATTGGGCATAGAATTGTTGTCTACCGATACTTTCAAAAACCCTTTCTATCATTCTTTCATACAAGACAGTCCTGATCCAGGCACAAAGAATAGAGAGATGAATTTAAATTTAAAGAGATGAAAGTAAGTAAATATAAATATGAAGATAAAGAAATTGATTCTGTCCTCAGGAGCTCTTTAACAATGTTGGAAAACAGATGATACAGCACAATTAAAGTCATCCAAGTCTTGGGTAGAGTTTCATGGGAATATGAAGGAAAGGGAACTAACTGCTTGACATTTGACTTCCTGGATGAGACACACACACACACACACACACACACACACACACACACACACACACACGGTGGGTCTCTAAGGTTGAGCACAAGCAGAGGCGGAGCATTCCATGCAGAGAAAAGAGAATAAAGGCTGATCTTCAGAAAATTACAAGTAGTTAGTATGACCAGAGCAGCATTCTCAATAGGAGCAGGGCCACCCCCTAGGGGATATTCGGAAAAGTTAATGAGAGTTTTTCTTGGTCCCACTGATTGATCGTCACTACTAGCCTGGTCACAATTAAACCAGGAATGCTAGATGCTCTATGATGGGCAGGACAATCCTGCACAACAAAAAAATTGTTCCAAGTTCAAGTTTTGGACAAGTTTGAAACTGCCCTCCATGCATTATGTCAATGAAAAAAAAAACAACTATAATTATCTTGGCATAGAGCCTAACTCCTAATACATATAATACAATTTTTTTTTGCACAGTTTTAATATGCACTGAATTTTCCAGGGATTCAATTATTATGTAAATCAAGGGAAGATTGTACCTTGCTTTGTTTGGGACTTTTATCAAGAGTCATTCACCATTTCAGAACATAGCATCAATGATGTAGTAATAGCTCTTGGTGTCTGAATTGCCAATTCAGCTACCTTTATCAATCTCTGTAGTTATCACCGTCAAGGTGAGTCTATTTTTCAGCACAAGTATCTGACAACCTCATTAAATTCCCAGTACAGCTGTGGTCAAGCCTTTTACATTATTTTATTATATTATTTTACATTGTTTTATTATATCATTTTTCTTTTTCCTTTTAATTATATTAGGACATTTTTTAAAAGTTCAGTGGAAAAGTTTGATTATTTTATCTCTGCATTTCATTTTGGGATAGCAAAAGTGTGTAACAAACTGGTTGTTGTTACAAAGGTGGCTTTGGGTTGCAAAGGAGAGAATGGGCTGAGCTATTGGCAGCATCTCCTTCGCCAAAGACCTCAGTTTTTACATGAGAACCTCTCATTGTCATGTGACATTTCCAGTTATGAGCATTGGATCCTTGCTGGAAAAATAAATGAGTAAAAAATCAAGTTAGGAGACCACTTCTCTTTCCCCACATGAAACATTTTAATGTGACTTGACTTACATTTCCCTGGCTCTTTTGGCAACATAAAAGAACTATTTCATCTCAGGACCCAAGTGAATGAATCTCAGTGTTGTTTTCACCTTAACTTTCTTAATTGATCCTTCTGTACTCTTCAAGTATGGTAACAATAATATCAGTGATATTAATAGACTAGATTTATTAAGTAACTACTATATGCTAGGTACTGTGCTAAGTAATTTCCATATACAATTTTTTATCCTCACAGTTAACCTATAAAGGTAGTACATTTGTCATTATTTTATAGGTGAGAAAACAGATGTAAGTAACTATCCTGAGGCCACACCAACTTTAGGATGTAAAGGAGGGAGCCCAAGCCCCAGATGTGCTTCACTCCAGAGCCCAGGGTCCTACAGAGACACAAAACTTCACAGATGTAAAAATACCTTTCTCTGCTGGGCTTCTGTGGTTTCTCACACTTTGGAAAGTAAGGTTTCAAACTGACTAACTATAACATGTGGGTGAAATCTAGTACCACTTGAAACTGTGGTGGGAAAATAGCTAAAGATCATAGGCCTCTCTCTGAAATATAATAAAAGCAAATCGGATATGAACACACTCCTGTTAGATTTGTCTACAGAAAATTAATATTGCTCCAAAATTTGGAATCCATTAAATAGACATTATTGGGTCTAACTCTGACATTGCCCCAAACTGGCTGAAATGTGGAATATGATTATGATATATTAAAGGAAGTATTAGTACCGGACCATATTGTCTTTAGGAAGAAATTGTTTTTCTTTTCTGGTCTTTATAGTGAAATTTAAAACGAAGAAACTGAAACCTTCACTGTGTGAATGAAGGATTCTTTTATGGCACAAACTGATGACTCATCTCATTATATCTCCAATGCATGTTCTTGGCACCTTTGTCTAATATAAGATAGTTTTGTGGGTTAGTCTCTGTGTGCTCTATTCTGTACCATTGGTCTACCAGTTTGTTTTGGTGCCAAAAAGATAGGCCATATTTTATACTTCTTTTCTTCTTGGCATTTACCATTTATCATTATCATTACTCATTAAATACTTAGCATAAAATTTTGAGGATGCTATGAAACAAAAAGTTAGATACAAATAGAATTTGCTTTAATGTATAAAGAATTTCAGTACCTGCTGAAGTTTACTTTTATTTCCTCCCTCCCCCGGCTTTTTTCTGTTCTCCTGATTCATTTTCATCATCATCATAACTCATTTATGAAGATTATTGAATACAAAGATGGTCGGTTTTAGAAACAGAGAAATTTAGATTAACATTCTGAGTCTGAAGCAAGTTGCCTTTCTTCTATAAGCTTAATTTTTGTTATCTGAAAAGTGATAAATAAATCTCTGTTCTTCATAAACTACCTACTCTCAGGTATTTCATTACAGCTGTGAAAGAATGGACTAAAACAGACTGGGTTGATTATTATATTTTCATAGCCATTAGATTCATTTTTCTCCATCTCTGAATGGAATTCAGACTAAAAGTTTTTGTGGCCTTCCATCCAGATTCAGACTGTCATGTTAACTTTCTTTTGTTCTAAAGTCAACTATCTTTCTCCATGACAGTTCTCAATGAATATGGTAAATGCCAAGCAGAAAAGAGATATAAAATATGGCCTATTTTATTGGCACCAAAACAAACTGGTAGACCAATGGTACAGAATAGAAGACACAGAGACTAACCCACAAAACTACATTATCTTATATTAGACAAAGGTGCCAAGAACATGCATTGGAGAAAAGATATCCTCTTCCAACAAATGGTGCCGGGAGAACTGGAAATCCATATGCAACAAAATGAAATTAAACCCCTATCTCTCATCATGCACAAAAATCAACTCAAAATGGATCAAGGACTTAGGAATACAACCAGAGACCCTGCATCTAATAGAATAAAAAGTAAGCCCTAATCTCCATCATGTGGGATTAGGCCCTAACTTCCTTAATAAGACTCCTGTGGCATGAGAATTAAAATCAAGAATCAATAAATGGGATGGACTCAAACAAAAAGTTTCTTCTCAGCAAAAGAATCTGTGAGGTAAATAGAGAGTCTACATCTTGGGAGCAAATCTTTACCCCTCAAACATCAGATAGAGCACGGATCACTATGGTATATAAAGAACTCAAAAAAACTAAACACTAAAAAGCAAATAACCCAATCAATAAATGGGCCAAGGAATTGAACAGAAACTCCTCAGAAGATGATATACAATCAATCAGCAAATACATGAAAAAATGTTCATCATCACTAGCAATTAGAGAAATGCAAATCAAAACCACTCTAAGATTTCATCTCATTCCAGTCAGAATGGCAGGTGTTATGAAGACAAACAACAATAAGTGTTGGTGAGGATGTGGGGAAAAAGGTACACTCATACACTGCTGGTGGGACTGCAAAATGGTGCAGCCAATCTGGAAAGCAGTATAGAGATTCCTTGGAAATCTGGGAATGGAACCACTATTTGACACAGCTATCCCACTCCTCAGTTTATACCCAAAGGACTTAAAAACAGCATACAACAGGGACACAGCCACATCAATGTTTATAGCAGCACAATTCACAATGGCTAAACTGTGGAACCAACATAGATGCCTTTCAATAGATGAATGGATAAAGAAAATGTGACATATATACACAATGGAATACTATTCAGCAATAAAAGAGAATGAAATTATGGCATTTGCAGGTAAATGTATGGAGATAGAGAAGATACTGCTAAGTAAAGTTAGCCAATCCCCCAAAACCAAATGACGAATGTTTTCTTTGATATAAGGAGGCTGATTCATAGTGGAGTAGGGATAGGAAACATGGGAGGAATAGATGAACTCTAGATAGGGCAGAGGGGTTAGAGGGGAAGAGAGACATAGGGTAATTAATGATGGTGGAATGTGATGATCTTTATTATCCAAAGTACAGGTATGAAGACACAAATTGGTGTGAAAATACTATGTATACAACCAGAGATATGAAAAATTGTGCTCCATATGTGTAATAAGAATTGTAATGCATTCATATAAAAATAAAAATAAATAAATTTAAAAATACGGCCTATCTTAGTCCTTTTTTTTTTTTTTGCTGCTATTAACAGAATACCTGAGACTAGGTAGTTTATAAAATCAGAGATTTATTTATAAACTATTTATTTTATTTCATGTGGAAAATGAATCTTATAGAATAAACTCAACTTGCTCCAGGATTATGGTTCTGGAGGCTAGAAAGCCCAAGAGCATGGCATCAGCAAGGGCAAGAGCCCTTTTCTGTGTCAGAAGGCAAAGGTGTAAGGCAAAAGGGCAAAATCAGGTAAGAGGGAGAGTGAGAGAGGGCTGAACTTGCTCTCATAATAAGTCCACTTTCATGGTAATTAACCCAGTCCCACCATAAAGGCATTAATTCATTCATGAGGGCAGAATTCTCATGACCTAATCGTTTCCTAGTAGGCCCACTCTTGCACTGAAGATTAAGTTTTCAACACATAAACTTTCAGGGATACATGTAATCCATAGCATGGTCCATGCCCTCAAGCAATGTAAGATCTACTTGGAATAAGAGGGCTAATATATAATAGATAAATTATAATAGAATGTTGGCTATAGTAATTACATAACTAGTCAAGCAGACAATAATTATTGAAGAAGTTCTCATAGAAAGGATGAATCAAACAAATTTCCATAAAGAAATGGAGCCCATGAAAGTGTTGTAGGCTTCATTTCTTTCACAGAAGGCAAAATTAAATCTAATACCAATGAATATATAATAAACAACCCAGCCTGGATTATATTTGTCTTTGTATGGTAGATCCCTCCTCTCCATTGTTTTACTTTCTGTGGTTTCAGTTACCCCTGGGTTAATTGTGGTCCAAAAACATTAAGTAGAAAATTTCAGAAGTAATCAATTCCTAAAGTTTAAATTGTGTACCATTCTGAGTAGCATGACTAAATCTCCTATCATTCCCCTCCTTTCCATCTGTTACATGAGTCATCTTTCTGCCCAGTGTTTCCACATTATATACACTATCTGCCTGTTAATCACTTAGTAGTTATCTAAGTTATTAGATTGACTGTTACTGTATCACATTGCTGTGGTCAAAGTAGCACTTATTTTATTCAGTAATGGTCCAAAGATGCAAGGGTAGGGATGCTGACCAATTCAGATATGCAAAGACAATCCATAAAGTTCTTCTTTTAAGTAAAAAGGTAAAAGTTTATCATAGGTATGTAGGTATAGGGGAAAATGATATAAAAAGAGTATATATAAAATTTTACCTCATTAAAATCTCCCAAGTTATTCTAGACTCCTGAGGGCTCCAGAGACAAGCTCCTAAAACCAGGGGGGATCTGGAGAGCTGAATCCTGTATGTTTTTGTGCTATCACCAAATGCTCACTGAGATGGATGCCACTAATTCCCTTCCTACAGAAAAAAAACAAATGGACAATCAAAGGCTGATGACTGGAGTCTCTTACTACCCCTGGAGGAGACAAACCCATATCATCCCTCACCAGAGAACAAAGAGGAAAAACTAAATGGGAGAATTTTTTGGTTGTTGTTTTAAATGAAAATCTCAAAATTACTTGCCATATTTTATTCTTGATTTCAGAAAGAGTATGATCCTTCTACACTTGCAGTCCCCAAATCCACTATTGTTATCAATTTAAGAAGTGAATCAGGTGAACTAAGTTTTTTTTTTTTCTGAACTCTTCCTAGGAAAGAATCAGAATTTCAGAGCCAGATGAGATTCATGGAAACTGTCAAATCCAACTATTTTATTCTATTGCTATCCCTAAGATTACGAGTAAATATTCATCACCAGATTTGTACTTCTTTTTCCACTCAACCTCTTTCTCTTAGTACTGATATTTCTAGGGTATTTTGTGAATTTTCTTCTGTGCCTGTGTAACTGTAATGTTCACCAGGTTTTATTCTTCTTTTCCTTTTTTTAATCCTATTGATTTTTAAGGAGTAACTTCTGAAATGCCCTTACTCCTAATCTATGCAAAGCCCTTTCCTCTAAATAATCCTGACTATCTGCCCATGAGTGAGAATGCCAAAGTCCCACCATAGGAACTGGCCATGTCTTCAAGCCAATCTTTCAGACCACCTCTGCTTGATGTCAGGAGCCCTTTTCCAATTTTCATTTTACTTCATGCCTCAGTTTTGGGTATAGAAAAACTCAGACCTTTCTGGGCTTTTCCAAATTACTTTGTTCTTGAATCTCCAACTAGTCGTTGGAATTCTGTAATCCTGGTCTCAATTCTAATTCAATGAATGATGTTCCATTACCTCTGGTAAAGGACATCCTTTATTTCTTTCCCTAGATCCATGGACTCACACATACACACTTCCAAGCCATAATCTATGTAAGAAATGTAAAATCAAAAAATGATTCTGCCCTCACATCTTAAACCATCAGGCCAGACTTCTCTAGTGAGCTTTCGGGGTTCTCTCATTCCCCTCTTGTTGGATATCTCCTCCTAGTGGTCCCGCCATCACTTTAGTTTGAAGATGTGCATGGTAGAACTGACTTTCCTTCATCTCTCTTGGTTATTTGGAACTCACTGTCCTATAACACTTTTCTTCCACTTGTCAATTTTACTTTAGCAAATTCTCTTTCATATACACCCTCTTTTGGAGTCCACCACTAACCTACATCTCACTTAAGCTATTCTAAATTGCCTCCTACTTCAGTTCTCCTGTACCCAAAGTTGCTGCTTCCTAATAAATGGTCCACAGCACTGTCAGAGTAGCAGTTTCTAGGGAGGCCAGGATAAAAACTGTAGCCCAAGTAAATCCAACAGTGTGAGCAGGAGATACAAACATGAAGCCATGCTGTGTGCACAGGAAACTTCAAACAATTCTCTTTCACTATGGCAATAACATGGCTGAGGTGAGGCTGCTGGTCCTGGAGAGTAGGCCCAGGTTGGATAAGACTTTTTTGTTTTCTAATAAAAGATTACACTGAGTTTTTAGTCAGTAAAGAGCTAGAAAATGCTTGCAAATCTATAAGGTAATCTGATTAGGACTTGGTGACAGATGCTTGAGGCCAAAGAGATAAAGAGGGAAGATTGTAAATCTCATGGACATGGGATTGGCTTTTAGCCACTGTGACAATCATTGCCCATTACCTGCCTGATAGCCAACCCCACCCCCAGCCCTTTCTTGCTCATAAAACCCTCACAGAGAAGAAGTGCTCGGTAAATATAGGTGCCTCCCTAAGTCTCCTGAGTCTTGATAATGGACCTAAAGAATAATTCTCATCTCATTCCCTTTTGCTAGTGCTGGTGAGTATGTAACTTAGTTTTGACCAGTCTGCTGGGGGCTTCTGAGGAAGGTTCATTTTTGGTAAAAATGAAGATATGGTCCCTACAATTTCAGTAGCTATCTCATGACCACACAGAGTCAAGTTTGAGGGGCAATAACCAATATGTTGAGGAGAGCAGCATGTAAAAGAAGGAAGAACGCAGGTCCATTAAATGACATTAAACCAACCCTGGAGCCATCAACATTTGAAGTCCCCATCACATAAAATAGTAAATGTCCTCACTATAAAGCTATTTCTGGCTGAGTTTTTATGATTTGCAGCTGTACCTGCCCTAACTAATATGTAATGAGATGGTCATTACACAGATACTGGAGCTGAACTTCTTAAGTTCAGCTCTTAGTGGTGGCACTTCTATTAGCTGTGTGAACTTGAATAAGTGACTTAGACTTTCTGAGCTTCATTTTTCTCATCTGTGGATTTCAAATAATAATAATAATAATAATAATAATAATAATAATAATAACAACAATAATAATAATAATGCCTCTCTCAAGAGTGTGCTGAAAACCAAAAAGGCAATATATACAAAGCACATTAGAATATTCTGGTACATGGTAAGAACCTGATAAGATTCACTTGATTGTGCAGATGTTCCACACATGCAAATTTTTATTGACTTGAATTCTAGAGTCCCAGACAGGTAGCAGACAGGTACCTCCATATGGGCTCCTTGGCTGGCTTGGAGTAGAGGTTGGACTAGGACCTAGCTCCGGATAGACTTGGGGCTCCTCTGGCATCCTCAGGGGAGGGAAACAACGGAGGCAGTAACTCATACCCTCAGTAGAGCTAGGAAGTATCTGTGGGTGATCAGTGTTCAGGCTCTTCTTAGAATAAAATTCTAATTTTTTTTTAAAAAAGTTTTAACTTTAAATGTTATATGTTATTAAATTATGGGTCAACTTTAGTCAAAAGTTTTAAGCACAATTTTTTTTCTACTAAAACTTTCCTTTCTTCAATATACCAATGAAGACTGAAATTAGAAAACTTTTGATTTTAAGAATGGTTGTCCCCAGACCTGGTCTTACCGGTGGTTTTTTACATTTTCTTTTTACAGTAGGCCTGGAATTTATTCTCTGACACAGGAATAATTCACACTTCTCCATTTTGAAAGACTTTACATGGAGTGACTGAAAAAGTCCTTGCTCCCAAGGAAATAGAACATCTGTTATCTCTTAAATGTGAAAAGGTGAATTCTTTTGTATTAAAATCAATTCTAATGCTCTAGTCTATATAAACCTACTAGCAAATATATAATAGCTACTGAATGAACAGCATCAATTTAATAGCTTATAAAACAAAACATAAAATATAACATAATACCTAATGAAATTCACATTTATTTAGTATCTGGTATATGATATAGCAAGATGGTATGGTAAAACAATCATCTGATCTGGAGTTAAGAGACCCAAGTTCAAGCTTCAAGTTTTAATGTCTGGGGTCAAAGCACTTAACTTCTTCAAGATTCAATTTTCCTTAGTTGCACACCTGGAATGATGATAATAATAATATATCACAAGTTAGTTGGGAAAGAACTCTATATAAAATTTAAAATTTAATGCAGATATTTCACTTACAACTTATACTGCAAAAGTGCTTGATAATTCTTTAATTAAGAGGTATAAATTCCTTAAATTTAAGGAAAGATAAGATAAATAGCTCTATATCTCTTGATAATTTCTATTATTTCAGTCCTTTGTATGTAGTAAATCTGAAAAAAGAAAAAGAAGAAAAACTTTCTTCACTTGATAATAAATGTTTCCCATCTCCACTACCTACCTCTACCCTTGGCACATAAGAAGTGCTAAAAAAAATGTAAATGTTTGCTGAATGTTTTGACCACTGTTATGAAATTCCAGTAGAGTATCCAGAAATTTATTTAGGCATGTAGATGAGAAATCTACGGAAAAGAAATTTAATGTAGAGAGGTAGAAATTCTGGGCAAAGGATGAACATCAAGGTTCATCTCCCTCATGTCAATTTCTATCTCCTCATTCCTCTTACTTCCTCTCAAATACTAGGCAAAGGTGCTCTACCACTGAACTGCATCTCCAGCTGGCTCTGCCTTCCTCTTATCTGTCCTTTCTTTTTTCCTTCATTATCTATGAGTGTGCACACATCTGCAGCTCCCCATATGTGCATGTAAGGACACACACACACACACACACACACACACACACACACACACATGCACACCCTATATTGAAAATGAAAACTGTTGAATCTAATGAAAACTTTATTTTAAAGAATAACTGGCTATTATTGGAATAAGATAACAGTGTTTGTTTATTAACTGATGGAATAATACTCCATCCAAGCAACAGCTGTGGTGTTCTAGTATTCCTGACTTAGGGAGGGAAAATATAGCCTCTTGCAGAGGCTGTGGTACAGCAAGTACATCTGGATATATAATTGGTTGGAGTTGCTTGTTATCAAATGCAGAATTGATAAAGAATTTGGGGAAGAAAATAAGCCAAGAGGCAGAGCACAAAGCATAGGTTTGGGTATGGTCACAGGATAATGTTATGGAGGGACAAAACAGAACCTCCTGATAAGTTTTGTGATCTGAAAGCAGAGGAAATCTATGCTTTCCATCTCTGTGTTAATCAAAGCAGAAGCATTGGTAGGAAAGCCCCCCAGTCAATATGGGGTAAGAAAAACTGAAGAGAAATGGCTGAATATATCAGTTTCCTGTTGCTGCTATTACTAGTTACTATATATTTAATGACTTAATGTAACATAGATATCAGAAGTCCAAACGGGGTCTCAGTGAGGTAAATTTAAGGTGTGGGCAGAGTTGCAATTCTTTTTGGAGGTTCTAGGGAGAATTTGTTTTCTTGCATTTTTCTGGTTCCATTGGTTTCCCACATTCCTTTGCTCAAGGTCCCCTTCTTCCATCTTCAAAGCCAGCAATTGCCAGAGAAGCCTTCCTTACACTGTACAGACATTGACTTTCCTCCCTTGTTCTTTTTCTAAGACCCTTTTGTTTACATAGGGTCCGTCTGAATAATACAGGGTAATCTTATTTTAAGAACAGCTAATTAACAATTGTAATTCTATTCTCCACCATAGTCCCCTCTGCTATGAAATAAAGCATGTTCACAGATTTTGGAGATTAGGGCATAGATATCTTCAGGAGGCCCTTATTCTACCTGCCACAGCTGTGATGCCTAACACGACTTCACAGAATGCCCAAAGTGTCAGGGGAATGCAGTTGAGAATAGCATGGTCAGGGCATGAGAATAGCAAGGGGTATTGGACTGTGCAGGGAGGTTGGACTGTCAAACTCAAGAGAATATAACAGGAAATTTGTATAACAGACCAGTGACTAAGAATGGAAAACCAGGTACCATGGAGGCTGATGTACATTTCAGTAGCTACTAGTCTGGTGGCTGAGGAGCAGACAGTCTCTTTACTCCTGACTCCAAATACTTTATTATACATAATGCTGCCTCCTCTTCCTTCCCTTCATGAACTTACATACAATCTCAATGAGAAAATGAAATGGGAAATCCCAAATCAACTGTTTCCCTGAAATGGACTAAGGCTCACTTTCACAATTAATAATTGGTGGGACATACATAGATTTTATTTACATTTATGTATTTTTAAACACACATTTCACACTTGGATTTATTGTCTGGTGTTTAAAGCACAGTAAACTCTCAGCACATTTTTAAAAACAAACTAAAACAAGTGCTTTTGCTTTCTTGTCTAAGCCCATTGGGAGTATGTGACCTTGCCTGTGCTTGTATTTTTCACATTTATACTTCAGAGACAGAGCAGAGGGTGATGGATCCCAGACCAGAACCCTGTGTCCTAGGAAGATATCTCCTCCCGCTTTTAATTTCTAAATGAATGCTTTTCCCAAGAAAGATCCATTGTTCATCAACATATAAGTCTATTTATAATCCATTTGTGTTATTTTAGACTGGTTAAGGCGGGGCCCCTATTGGAAAACACTTTTCAAATTCATTGCCTTTCCCGAGGCTCCTGTTAAAGAACTCCTTTAAAGGGCCCTCTTCTGCCATCAACATGAAATTTCACCTTAACAATGTCACAGGAGATGATAACATCAGCTATAGAAGGTCTCTGCTAGGAGCTTTATGTGTTATCTCTAATTCCCACAACAGCTTTTCCAAGTAAGTATTATTAGCCCCAATTTTCATATGAGCAAATTGAGATTGCATTCTTCCAAGGTGCCTTAGCTCAGATCCCCTCAACTCTAAGTCTGACATAAAAGATTATGTGCAGGTCATTTCTTTGGAAAATGAGCCAAGGAGCAGGACTGAGGGACACGGGAAAAGAAACAGAGAAGGAAAAGCCAGTGTACTAGGATGTATTATAAAGTGGGCCACTCCTGAAAGTTGCAGAGGTTAGTCCTGCTGGGCCCTTCAGAGCAGGCTTGTGAAGTACATCATAGAACTATTCACCTGGGCCAGGGAAGGGACAAGAATTTATCTTTGGAATTCAACCTTTGACTGGTGGAGGTGGCTCCAGCAGTGCTCACTGCCTGGCACTTTCTGTCTTGCATATAAAAATGCCAACAAGCTCTCAGGAATGCCCCAAGGCTAAGCCTTCGGACAGAAAGTTAGAAATAGATGGAAGTGAAGCTAATTATCATCCTATTTTACCTGCATGAAGTTGGTTGAAGGCCACACAGAAATGACTAGGACATCCATGGCTGTGGCACAGATGGGGCTAGAGGACATGAAGTGATTCATGGGTGGCTGATACTCAAGGTCATGTAGATATGCAGGCCTACATGACTCCAAGGCTGGGTTTGCCTTCCATAATTCAGGTGAGTTCCCAAGAAGATGTTTGGTTTAGTGGAACTTAAGCATGAGTTTATTACCCTGGGTAATTAGATGAGGATCTTGTATTGATTTTACACTCTATCAGAAGTGGGGCATTATACAACCACTCTTTGTATATCTGAGGGCATGAATCCTTTCCCCTATTAACCTCCCAAATGAGTGTGGAAATAAATACAATGAATATAGGGCTCTAAGACAGTGCCACCAAGTAAACAAAAAAAAAAAAATAATAATGTGAGCTTCATGTGCAAGTTTAAAATTTTTAATGTAGGCACATTAAGAAATGGAAAAATATACAAGAGAAATTAACTTTCACAATCTACTTTAACTCACTGTTATCTATGTTGTTATCTATTATTTCAACACGTAATCGATGTAAAATGGTTGCTGAGATAGTTTGCATTCTTTTTGTTTCATTTTGTCATACTGTCTCCAAAATCTGGTATGCATTTCACTTGTGTCAGCACACCTCACTTCAGACTAGTTATACTTCTGTGGTTCAGTGCCACATGTAACTCATGTGACCGTGTTGGACCCTGGTTGATCTTTGGTTCTTTTTTTGAACTGAAGAAGTTACTCTGAGAAAGGCAATACTATAGCACCTCTCCTTGGGATGAGATGGAGTAGGGAGGATTTCTATATACTTCTCTGACATTAGGACTTCAGTCTATATTATTTCTCTCTGAAATAAACAAAACGTCAAATTGACAAGGCTCATAGCTAAAAGTGATTAAAACAGTAATTCCAAGACAAAACCAAGCCATACGTGACTCTAATGCTTCCAGGTTTCTTTCACTTGTTCACTTGTCTTTAAACTGCAGGACAAACTATTTTTAACTTCGAAAAAGAGAAGATAAAAAAAATTTTAAATGTTTGTGCATTATACTGTGTTGTGAACAATGTAAGATAGTAGTTCTAAAACTGAGTTCCAAACAAGGAATCCTGTTACACCTGAATTATAATTTATATGCAAATACATTTGCTTTACTAGTATAAAAAGTGCATTTTTTATTTTCATAGGTTTATATTTCACACAAGGCACATATGTAATTTATATAAAGTTTAATAAGACATTTGGAAGATATAAGAATTAAAATAATGTTAAAAGCCCAGGATTTAGAGATGGACCTGGATTTAAATCCCAGCTTTACTACTTAACATGTGTAACTTTGAGCCAATCACTTAACTCAGTTTTATCTTTTTTCATGACGGGAATGACAATATCTGTCTTGGGTTATAGTAAGAAACAAAAAGGATATGTTAGAAACTTGGCACAGTGTCTGGCACATGGTTAGCGCTCACCCAAAGGGAGCTTTTACCGTTCATGAACAAAAGGTCTAATGATAAGGCAGCCACTGTGCCTTCGATGTTTCTCACAGTCTACCAGTTCAGAAAATCGTGTATGGAATCACGAAATACTGTGCACACCACAAAACTCGATCCTGTTCAGAAATTTACCAATAAAAGGGACATTTCCCTTTCAAATCTGGGAAAATTGTTCATTAAAATCCATAGGCTCAAAGCAACCTGGCTGGAAAGGTGTTGAGGTTTTTTGTTCTTTTGTCTCTTAATCCTTACACTGTGGCCTGATTCTCATAAGAGCTGAAATTAGCACTTTAATTTCCATATTATCTCCTTTATATTACGGATGAATAATGTGCCGGAATAAAGAAGGGGATCTTAGGGGGAATTACCAAAGATGAAAAAAAGTATTATGCTTCTTCCTGAACAGCCTTTTATATCCTGCCCTGACTTATCTCTGTTGAAGGAGCAGATGTCTCCATCCACTCAGTACAGAGCCGAATCGCAGAAGCTACCCTCTGGGAAGCAGGAGTCTCCTCAGATAAACCTCCTGCATTACCTCTCCCACATCCTCTTTTCCCTTCCCACTGGAGTCAAGTGGTACAGGTATGTTGACTTCTGTACGAAAATGCTATTGGTTGCAAAGTCCTAGTCATGATAATAGGTAGAATATATTAAATGCTGCCTATGGACCAGGTATTACACTGAACATTTCATATGCATTAGCTCATTTATTCAACCTCATGAGCTGTTTCACAGATATAGAAACTGAAGCACAGATGCCTAATGTCTTTGCCCAGATAAGTAAGTGCTGAGCAGAATTTCAAGAGACAATTTGATTCTGGTATCCACACCCAGTAGTACTATACAAATCATCAAGGAGACCCAACACAAGAATCATCCACCAAGTTCTGCTTAACTTTTTAAACAGTCCATTCATTTTTCTCCATCTTCACCAACGACATCATGTCTAAAACTACCATCTTCTCTCTGCATGGAGAACTGCAATGGCTTCCAGCTTGTGTCTGTTTTCATTCTTATCTTCAAAAAGCCAAGGTTTCACACAGCAGTCAAATTGGATCTTTTGGAATATAAATCAGACTTTGCTCTTATTTTGCTCCAATGTGTAAAACCTTCTGCTGGCTTCTGCAACCCTTTTAGAATAAATCCAAATTCCCTACTATGATCCTTCAAACTGTAGATCATCTGGGTACTGTTGACATCCTCACCTCCGTTCTTCCTATTCTCCTCACTCTCTCATCATATTATTCTTTCTTTTCTTCAAATATGTCAAGTTCATTCTTCCTCTGGAGCCTTGGCACTGCTGTTGCCCCTGTTTGACACATTCATTTCTCCTATCTTCTTCACATAGCTGAATATTTCTTGTCATTCAAGACAAACACTCAAATGTCACCTCCTGAGGGAGGCGTTTCCTCCTCACTCTAACTAAAATCATCTGCACCTTTATGACCCCCTGTTTATTTTCTTCTTAACACTTATGTCTACACAAAATTATTCATGCATTTATTTATTAGCCTCTCTTGTTTCTGCTTTCTGTTTCTCATCAGGAGAACATAAAGTTCCATGAAGTGGAGATCTCATCTCTTGTCGTCACTTCTGTATCTGTGGGGTCTAGAATATGACCCGACATATAATTTGAATTTATTCAATAAAAGTTATATTGAATAAAAATATAGACCAGTTAATTAATGACATGGTAAAAATCAGTCTTATTTGAACACATGTTGCTCTGGAGTCCTCTCATTAATATTAATAAGGTAGTGAGAAATAAGATATAACAGAAATAAGGACAGAAAAGCTATAAATGATTAACTTTTTTAAAAAGTGAACCAGAGAATACATGGCTTATGTTGTTGACATTTTTTCCATGCCTCCTATTGTATCTCTGCCCACAGTATTTTTTTGTTCTCTTTACTTCTCTTGAACAAAAGTTTTTGAGACCTTATATGCCAGATACTGTGCTAGGTACTTTGCTACATAAATGAGGAATTCTAAGGTAGGTCAATGGGTTCACACAAATAGTAATAACACAGTTGTCCTTTTTGTGATTTGTAAAAAGCATTTCTGAACAATAGCACATTATACATTTATTAAGAACCACCTATAACGCAGTTGCTGTGTCCCACATTTCTAATCCCTGCTACACTGAAAGTTGAAGTAGGAAAGTCACTTTAGCGGCAGAGTTTGGGACCAGCCTGGGCAACATGGAGAAGCCTCATTCAAAAAAGAAAAGAACAATCTAGAACAATCTGTTGACTTTTAGTAGTACCAAAAATAATTGCACTTTCTAGGCCTTTGATAAAAATATGGCTTACCTCAAATACTTAAAATGTACATTGACTATTAGTAGTAGTCCTTTTTAGTGAAGGAAATTACTATATGTTTCCTGTTTGTGAAATTGTAAATCTCTTCTTATCTCTCTCTATTATTCTTCATCCTCCCCCTTGTTTTAAATTTATCATCTTAGGTTCAATCATGTTTCAAGTATAAATGATCCCCAAGTCTTGTTTCTCCCCCATCTCCATAGCTCTGCCCCACAGTCTCTGCTTTCCTATCCATGTTTAAAGCATGGGCCTACTTTGGGTCACTCCAGTATCATGAGAGAACAGAGGAAAGTCTTTCTCTTGAAGGAAGCACATGTCCCTTCCCTCCTGTTTTGTTTGTCTAAACAGGTCAGGCAGATGGCCTATGTTCTTGGGGAAGGAGCCACTTGCCTCCTATTTGGAGATGTCTCCGATATAACTCCAGATAAAGTAGTTCTACCACGTACCCTCTGTACTCTCAAATTTTCTGTGATGTATAGTGTAGTAAATATAGTATATAATATATAGTATACATAATATATATGAAGTTTATTTTTAGAGACTTTAAATTTTCTTTGGCTATAATGCATTTAGCAGCAAATAACGAAAATTTGACTTTTAATGGCTTAAAAAATACTTATATTCTCACATAATAATAAATTTGAGGATAGGCAGTTTAAGCTTTGCTTAGCAGCTCAGTCATGTTAGAGACAACATCTCGAGAATTCCCTTGAATTTCCCTCAAGTGTACAGCTCATTTTCACAGATGGCTGCCACTGCTGTGGACCTAACTTCTCCAAGAAAGGAAAGAGAAAAGGGACTTAAGAGATGCCTCAAGATCCATTTCTAGACTTCCTCTCCTATACTCAGGAGGCCCAAGGTTCTCTGCTGCACAGGTGCTGGAAAATCCATAGGAAGCATGCTCAGCTTCCTGAAAGCCAGGGAAGGAATATTATTACAAGTTTATACCTGGATTAGAGGAACTGTGGAGAACAGTGTCAACAAGTTTCCCTTTCCCCTAAGGTTGAATAGTACATGACTTTACCCTGAAATGATTGCAGTAAATATAGTTCAGTGTCTTCTCTCAAAGTGGTACTGAAACTGGGAACAGCAGACAACACACATTGAGTGAAAGTATCAATACCTATATATTCACTCAGCCCAGGGCTCTTAAGAGAAAGAAGCTCATTAAATAGTCCTGTGCATAAAAGAAGAAGTGGCAATCATCCCAACAGATGGGTAGACATACAAGCAGTATGAAAAATAAGGGAACAAACTAACCCAAACAGCCCCCAACACTTCAACAACTGACCCCATGAACCCCATGATGGAGGAAATGTCAGAGATAAAATTTAGAAAGGTCATAGTTAAAATGTTCAATGAGCTAAAAGAAGATATAAGACATAAACTTAGAAAATACAGGACGTAAAAGATTATTTTAATTAATAGAGACTCTGAAAAAGAATCAAATGCAAATGAAAATCGAATGCAAATGGAAATGAAAGCATCAACATATTAAATTAAGAATTAAATGGAAAGCATCGTCAATAGATTCAACCACTTTGAAGACAGATTTTCAGGCCTTGAAGACAGAGTATACTATCTTGAAAATAAAGTCAACAATAATAAAGAAAAGATGTTAAAAGACCAGAATATTCAAGAAATTTGGAATAATATTAACAGACAAAATTAGAGAATCACTGGTGTAGAAGGCTCTGAAATGCAATCTAAAAGAATGTATAATCTCTTCAATGAAATAAAATTAGAATAGTTTTCAAATCTTAGGAATGAGATGGAAATCCAAATATAAGAGCCATACAGAATTCCAAATAGGCAAAAATCAAAAAAGAGTCAAGACACATTATAATGAAAATGCCTACTATACAGAATAAGGATAGAATTATAAAAGCCACAAGAAAAAAATGGCAGCTCACATTTAGAGGTAAGTGAATTTGGATTTCAACTAGCTTCTGAAACCAGACCCTAAAATCTGGGAGGCCTTGGAATAAGATATACTGAACCCAAAATAAACAAAGGTAGGGGGTGGGCAACCAAGATAACTATATCCAGCAAAATTATCCTTCATCACTGAAGATGAAATAAAAGCCTTCTATGATAAGCAGGAACTAAAAGAATTCATAACCACTAATCCCGCAGTACACAATGTACTCCATGAAATATTTCATGCAGAAAAAAATTAAAAATAAAAATGAAAACCAGCATAGGGATAAATTAAACTAGAAGCATCATCATTTAAAGGAGAATCAAGTCTGAATTAAATATTAGAAATAAATTTAAAAGGCAGAAAATAAAAATAATTTTCTTAGAATAACAATCAATGTAAATGGTCAAGACTCAATAAAAGACATGGCAGACTGGACTTAAAAAACAAGACTTAACCATATGTTATTATTCACCTTACAGACAAAAACATCCACAGACTGAAAGTGAAAGGATAGGAAAATATATAACATGAGAACGGAACCAAAAGCAAGCAGAAATAGCTGTTCTCATATCAGACAAAGTAGATTTCAAGCCAAAATTCATCAGAAAAGGTAAAGAACATCATTTCATACTGATTAAGGGAATCATCCAACAACAACATTTAATGATTTGAAATATTTATGCCCTAAACAATAACACATCTACATATACAAAACAAACCCTCCTCAATATAAAGATACGAATAGACCAGAATATAATAATAGTGGATGATTTCAACACACCTCTCTCACCATCCGATAGATCATCCAGACATAAACCAAGTAATGACCCTTCAGAAGCAAACGATAATATTAATCAAATGGACCAAACACATATCTATACAATATTTTTTTCATCAAATGAGTTCTCAACATCACATGGAATATTCTCTAAAGTAGACCATATATTAGAGCACAAAGAAAGTCTTAGCAAATACAAAAAAAAAAAAAAATAGAGACAATTTCTTGCATCCTATCAAATCACAGAGGAACAAAATTATAAATAAATCACAACATAAACATTCTACTATTTGGAGATTAAATAATATATTCTTAAGTGAGGAATGACTCCCAGAAGAAATCATGAGAATTAAAAAAAACTTCTTAGAAACAATAAGAATAGAGATACAACATAACAAAATCCCTGGGACAGTATGATGGCAATTCTAAGAGAAAAGTTTATAGCAAGAGCTCCCACATTTAAAAAATTGATACCAAAGAAATAATCTAACATTATACCTCAAGTCCCTCAAAAAAGAAGAACACAGTAACACCAAAATCAGTAGAAGATGGGAAATAATTAAAGTTAGAGCTGAAATCAGTGAAATTGAGAGTTAAAAAAATTACAAAGGATCAATGAAATGAAGAATTGGTTCTTCAAAAAGATAAACAAGATTGATAAACCCTTGACAAAGTAACCAAAAGAAAGAGAAGACCCAAATTGACAAATTAGAGATGAAAAAAAAAAAGAAGAAGAAGCTATCACCACAGGCACTACTGGAATCCAAAGTATCATTAGAGAGTAATTTGAAATTTATACTCCAATAAGCTAGAAAATCTCAAAGATATTGAGATTCCTAAAGACATATGACATACCTAAATTGAACCATGAGGATGTAGAAAGCTTAAACAGAGCAATATCAAGTACTTAAATTGAAGGAGCTATTAAAAACCTTCCAGTAACAACAACAAAAAGTCTAAGACCAGATGGATTTTCAACCAAGTTCTACCAGACTTTTAAAGAAGAACTAACACCAATCCTCCTTAAATTATTCACTGAAATAGAAAAGGAACCCTGACAAATTCATTCTATGAAGCCAGTATCACCCTGATACCAAAACCAAACGCAGACACATCAAGGAAAGAAAACTTCACACCAATATCCCTGATAAACATAGATTCAAAAATTCTTAATAAAATATTAGCAAACGGCATTACAAAGCACTTTAAGAAAATAGTACACCATAATTAAGTAGGTTTTATCCCAGGGATGTAAGGTTCATTCAACATATGCAAATCAGTAAATGTAATTTATCATATAAATAGAGTTACGGACAAGAATCATATGATCATCTCTATAGAGGCTTTTAATAAAATAAAGCAATCATTCATGGTAAGAATAACGGACAAACTCAGGATAGAAGGACATTATAATCCTCGACATTATAAAGGCTGTATATGACAAACTGAAAGTCAACATTATACTGAATGGAGAAAAACTGAAAAACTTTCTGCTAAAAAACAGGAACAAGACAAGGATGCCCACTGTCAACCACTCCTATTGAATAGACTCCCTGAAATTCTAGCCAGAGAGATCGGGCAGGAAGGAAATTAGAGAGAAACAAATAGGAAAAGAAATGGTCAAACTATCTCTGTTTGCTGATGACATGATTCTATATGTAAAGACAGCCCCCCCCCCAAAAAAATAAACTATATCAGAAGACTTCTAAAAAAATTATCAATACAAAATCAAAATACATAAATCAATCACTTTTCTGTACTCTCATAATGAATTTGCAGAAAAAGAAATTAGGAAAACTATCCCACTTACAATAATGTCCAAAAAATACTTAGAAATAAATCTAACTAAGGAAGTTAAAGACCTCTACAATGAAAACTATAGAACACTGAAGAAAGAATCTGAAGAAGACCCTAGAACATGGAAAGACCTCCCATATTCCTAGATAGGCAATTAATATTATCAAAATGGTCATACTACCAAAGCTACACAGATTTAATGCAATTCCCATCAAAATAGCAATAATATTCTTCACAGAACTACCAAAAACAGTTCTAAAATTGATTTGGAAGAATAAGAGACCTAGAATAGCCAAAGCAATCTTGGGCAAGAAAAGTGATGCTGGAGGCATCACAATACTGGACCTCAAAGTATACTACAGAGCTATGGTAACAAAAACAGCATGGTACTGGCACTAAAACAAATATGAAACCAATGGAATAAATAGAAGAGACAGACACAAACCCACATAGATACAGTCATCTGATATTTGACAAAGGTGTCAAAAATATACACTGGAGAAAAGATAGCTTTTTAAACAAATGTTGCTGGGAAAACTGGATATCCATATGGTAGCAGAATGACATTTGATCTCTCTCTCTCACCCTGAACAAAAGTCAAATCAAAGTGGATGAAAGGAGACCGGAAGATGGCGGCCAAGGGAGTGCAGCACACCAGTACGCTGCGCCACTGTGTGGGAGAAACACGAGGTGAAATGGCTGAAGGCTACCTTGGTGGGAATCCCCAGTGAAATTGAAGTGCTCCAGAATCTAGAGGTCAAAATTCCAGTGCGCGGGCTTGGTAGCGGGCGATTTCTCCGCACCGAGCGAAGCAGTACTTGGTCGGCGGACCGCCCCGTGGATGGAGTCTGGGACGCGCCCGAGTTAATTAGCCGCGAGTTACCAGAGAGGGATTACAGCGAAGTGGATTCTGCAGGCTCCTGCCAGTGGCACACTAGCCGCGCTGATTGCTGAATTCCAGCTTTGAAATACAGGAGAGAATCGGTCCAGTTCGTTTCCCGACACTGGTCGGAACACGCAGGAGAACTGCAGCCGCCATCATGGAGAGCTGACGCAATCATCCCTGTTTTCTACTGATCTCAGCTCATTCAACTACAGAACAGGTGATTCCAGGCTGGTATTTGCCTGCGTCGCGCAGACAGATCGCTCAGGCTCGGGATTGGAAACTCTGAGGAGAATACTCTTCAGGCCCTGGCAAGAAGGCGGGCGCCGGGCTTTGAGCGGCCAGATTCTAGTTCCCCGGGTTGCTTTGGCCCAGGGCGGGAGATCCTTCTTGGCCCGGGGCTAGGGAACCCGCGGCGACTGTGTCTTTGACCCTGCCCCTGTCTGAGCGTACACTGAGCTGGGAGAGGTTGGAGCTGCCAGGCCTGGGCCTGAGGCTGGGGTACCTCTGTGGACCCTGCTCCGAGCAGAGTGTGGCAGGGATCGGAGAGGCTGGGTTCTGGCCCTCGTGGCTGCTTGAGCCCAGGGCCGTGGAGCCTGCGGGGACCGCGAGCTGAGGCCAGCCACAAGTGAAACTTGCGACGAGGGGCAGCGGGACTCTGTCTCCTGGAACAGTTTTGACCCGGAGCTGGAGAGCCCGCGGGAAGTGTGTCTTAGACTCTGCTCCAAGGGGAGCCTGCACCGAGCAGTTTGGTGCGGCTAGGCTTGGGCACCTAGCAGGGAGAGTCTGGTGCGGCCAGGCTTGGGCTCCCGGGGCGGCTCTGGCCTGGGTTTGGGGAACCTGCGGCGGTTGCCCTGAGGAGCCTGCTCCTAGCAGAAAGTGGCGGGGATCGGAGAGACCGGCTCCTGGCTCCTGAAGCGGCTCTGGCTCAGGGTTGGGGATCCTACAGGGACTGCTTCTTGGTCCGGGTCCTGCTGGGTACTGCGGGGGCCTGGAGGGCAGAGTGGAGCTGCCTCCTGTGCCCAGAGCAGGCTAAGGGTCCCGCCGGTGTGGTATCGCGACACCCCAACTGCAGCTGGGGCCGAGGAGAGTAGCCGCCCACGCCTGGAACAGGACCAGCGACCCGACGGCAGGGTAGCCAAGTCAACCCACTTGGAGTAGAGGCCGTGAAGAGCTGCCGTCTGACCCTGCAAGGTAGGCAGTCCTGCGTCCCACTGGCAGGACAGGCTCGGCAGCCGGCCAGTGTAGTGGACGAGTAGCATCGAGGCAGTCACGTTACACTGGTTGGAGTGGGGGTTGAACAGAGCCTCCGCCAGCATCCGGAAGGAGCCCAGAGACCCGTTGGAGAGGCAGTTAGGTACCCCCACTGGGAGTGGGGGTTGAGCAGAACTGCAGCCCAGGCCCGCAGGGTGGGCAGATCTGAGACCCACTGGCGGAACAGGCTTGGAGGCCAACCAGCGTGGTAGACACGTCACATCAATTGGAGTGGGGGTGGAGAAGAGCTGCTGCCCACGTCCGGATCAGGACCAACGATCCGAGGACGTGGTAGGAACGTCACCGCAATTGGAGTGGGGGCAGAGTAGAGCAGCCACCCGTGCCCGCAGGGCGGGCAGACCTACGACCAACCAGCGTAGTATATAGATCACCCTGATTAGAGGAGGATCACAGCCACTACCCGCCCTACAAGAGAGATATCCCAAATATACAAGAGCAACAAAAATAAACAGGGGGAAAAATTTCAAAAACACAACAGTTTCACGAAGCAGAAAGAAACGCAAGCAACATGAAAAGACAAGGAAAGAAAGGACCACAAGCAATGCAGGTCAACTCAACCCTAGAAGAGGTAATAGCTGCAACAGATGGAATGTCAGATAAAGAGTTCAGGATATACATGCTTCAGATGATCTGGACTCTCAAGGAAGACATGAGACAGCAAAATCAGACAATGAAAGATCACATTGACAAGGAACTACAGAAACAAATCCAGGAAGTAAAAGATCAATTTCACAGGGAGCTAGAAGTAATAAAGAACAAACAAATAGAAATCCTAGAAATGCAGGAAGCAATAAACCAACTTAAAACCTCAATTGACAATACTACCAGCAGAATAGATCACTTAGAAGATAGAACATCAGACAATGAAGACAAAGTATTTCAACTTGAGAAGAACATAGACAGTTCAGCAAGACTGCTAAGAAACCATGAGCAGAACATCCAAGAGATATGGGATAACATTAAAAGGCCAAACTTAAGAGTCATTGGGATACAGGAGGGCACAGAGCTCCAAACCAGAGGAATGAACAATCTATTCAATGAAATAATACGAGAAAACTTCCCAGACTTGAAGAATGAAACAGAATCCCATATCCTAGAAGCCTACAGGACGCCAAAAGTGCAAAATCATAAGAGATCCACACCTAGACACATTATAATGAAGATGCCCAACATACAGAATAAGGAGAGAATTTTAAAAGCTACAAGAGAAAGAAAGCAGATTACATTTAGGGGCAAACCAATCAGGATAACAGCTGATCTCTCAACACAGACTCTGAAAGCTAGAAGATCCTGGATTACATATTTCAAACACTGAAAGAAAATGGGCTCCAACCAAGAATCGTGTATCCGGCGAAATTAAGCTTCAGGATGGAAGATGAAATTAAAACCTTTCACGATAAACAAAAGTTAAAAGAATTCACAGCTAGAAAACCATCTCTTCAAAAAATCCTTGGCAAAACATTACAGGAAGAGGAAACTGAAAATAACATTGAAAACCATCAGTGGGAGGTAGGACAGTAAAGGGGGGAAAGTAACCAAAGAGGAAAACTAATCAGGTTTAGTAACATAAATAAACAAATATGACTGGAGGAACAAACCTAATCTCAATAATAACCCTAAATGTTAATGGCTTAAACTCACCAATTAAGAGACACAGGCTAGTCGAATGGATCACAAAACAAGATCCAACAATATGTTGCCTACAGGAGACGCATTTGATAGGAAAAGATATACATAGACTGAAGGTGAAAGGCTGGGAAAAATCATTCCACTCATATGGACTGCGGAAACAAGCAGGAGTGTCCATACTCATATCAAACAAAATAGATTTCAAGCCAAAATTAATCAAAAAGGATAAAGAGGGACACTGCATACTGCTCAAGGGAACCATACACCAACAAGACATAACAATCATAAATATATATGCCCCAAACAATGGTGCACCTACGTTCATCAAGCAAACTCTTCTCAAGTACAAGAGTCTAATAGACCACCATACAATAATCATGGGAGACTTCAACACACCTCTCTCACCACTGGACAGATCTTCCAAACAAAAGTTAAATAAGGAAACTATAGAACTCAACAACACAATTAACAACCTAGACTTAATTGACATATATAGAATATACCACCCAACATCAAGTAGTTACACATTTTTCTCAGCAGCACATGGATCCTTCACAAAAATAGATCATATATTATGTCACAGGGCAACTCTTAGACAATATAAAAGAGTAGAAATAATACCATGCATCCTATCTGATCATAATGGAATGAAACTGAAAATCAACGATAAAAGAAGGAAGGAAAAATCATGCACCACGTGGAGAATGAACAATAGGTTACTGAATGACCAATGGGTCATAGAAGACATCAAGGAGGAAATTAAAAAATTCTTAGAGATAAATGAAAACACTGACACAACATATCGGAATCTATGGGACACATTGAAAGCAGTTTTAAGAGGAAAATTCATTGCTTGGAGTTCATTCCTTAAAAAAAGAAAAAACCAACAAATAAATGATCTCATACTTCATCTCAAAATCCTAGAAAAAGAAGAGCAAAATAACAGCAAAAGAAGTAGAAGGCAAGAAATAATTAAAATCAGAGCTGAAATTAATGAAATTGAAACAAAAGAAACAATTGAAAAAATTGACAAAACCAAAAGTTGGTTCTTTGAAAAAATAAATAAAATTGACAGACCCTTAGCCATGCTAACGAAGAGAAGAAGAGAGAGAACCCAAATTACTAGCATACGGGATGAAAAAGGCAATATCACAACAGACACTTCAGAAATACAGAAGATAATCAGAAATTACTTTGAATCCTTATACTCCAATAAAATAGAAGATAGTGAAGGCATCGATAAATTTCTTAAGTCATATGATCTGCCCAAATTGAGTCAGGAAGATATAGACAACCTAAACAGACCAATAACAATAGAGGAAATAGAAGAAACCATCAAAAGACTACCAACTAAGAAAAGCCCAGGACCGGATGGGTATACAGCAGAATTTTACAAAACCTTTAAAGAGGAACTAACACCAATACTTTTCAAGTTATTTCAGGAAATAGAAAAAGAGGGAGAACTTCCAAATACATTCTACGAGGCCAACATCACCCTGATTCCTAAACCAGACAAAGACACTTCAAAGAAAGAAAACTACAGACCAATATCTCTAATGAACCTAGATGCAAAAATCCTCAATAAAATTCTGGCGAATCGGATTCAAAAACATATCAAAAAAATTATACACCATGATCAAGTAGGATTCATCCCTGGGATGCAAGGCTGGTTCAATATACGGAAATCAATAAATGTTATTCACCACATCAATAGACTTAAAAATAAGAACCATATGATCATCTCGATAGATGCAGAAAAGGCATTCGACAAAGTACAGCATCCCTTTATGTTCAAAACTCTAGAAAAATTAGGGATAACAGGATCATTCCTCAACATTGTTAAAGCAATCTATGACAAGCCACAGGCCAGCATCATCCTGAATGGAGAAAAATTGAAGGCATTCCCTCTAAGATCTGGTACAAGACAGGGATGCCCTCTCTCACCACTTCTGTTCAACATAGTCCTCGAAACACTGGCCAGAGCAATTAGACAGACGAAAGAAATTAAAGGCATAAAAATAGGCAAAGAAGAACTTAAATTATCACTATTTGCAGACGATATGATTCTATACCTAACAGACCCAAAAGGGTCTACAAAGAAACTATTAGAGTTAATAAATGAATTCAGCAAAGTGGCGGGATATAAAATCAACACGCATAAATCAAATGCATTCCTGTATATCAGCGACAAATCCTCTGAAACAGAAATGAGGACAACTACTCCATTCACAATATCCCCCCAAAAAATAAAATACCTGGGAATCAATCTAACAAAAGAGGTGAAAGACCTATACAATGAAAATTACAGAACCCTAAAAAGAGACATAGAAGAAGACCTCAGAAGATGGAAAAATATACCCTGCTCATGGATAGGCAGAACTAACATCATCAAAATGGCGATATTACCAAAAGTTCTCTATAAGTTCAATGCTATCCCAATCAAAATCCCAACAGCATTTCTTGTAGAAATAGATAAAACAATCAAGAAATTCATATGGAATAATAAAAGACCCAGAATAGCAAAAACAATGCTAAGCAGGAAGTGTGAATCAGGCGGTATAGCGATACCAGACTTCAAACTATACTACAGAGCAATAGTAACAAAAACAGCATGGTACTGGTACCAAAACAGGCAAGTGGACCAATGGTACAGAATAGAAGACACAGTAACCAATCCGCAAAACTACAACTATCTTATATTTGATAAAGGGGCTAAAAGCATGCAATGGAGGAAGGATAGCATCTTCAACAAATGGTGCTGGGAAAACTGGAAATCCATTTGCATCAAAATGAAACTGAATCCCTTTCTCTCGCCATGCACAAAAGTTAACTCAAAATGGATCAAGGAGCTCGATATTAAATCAGAGACACGGCGTCTGATAGAAGAAAAAGTCGGCTATGATCTACATACTGTGGGGTCAGGCCCCCAAATTCCTCAATAGGACACCCATAGCGCAAGAGTTAACAACCAGAATCAACAAATGGGACTTACTCAAACTAAGAAGTTTTCTCTCAACAAAAGAAACAATAAGAGAGATAAACAGGGAGCCTACATCCTGGGAACAAATCTTTACCCCATACACTTCAGATAGAGCCCTAATATGCAGAGTATACAAAGAACTCAAAAAATTAGATAATA
>NC_138183.1:222594845-222602345 GCF_964194105.1 Spermophilus citellus | reverse complement strand
TTTTATTACCATGTTATCAACCTTTCAGTTCTTTAAAGGGGAATTTGTAAGAATCATTCCTAACTAACTTGTTGCTGAATTTCAGGTACCACAGCAAAATTTGTATATCTGTTATCTGGTTTAAATAATGTCTTAACTTGTGCAGCCATGTCAGAATACCAAAGGATTGGGGCGGAGCTTAGAAAACAGAAATTTATTTTCTCACAGTTCTGGAGTTGGAAGGCCAGAATTAAGGTGCTAGCAAAGCAAATTTCATCCTGAGGCATCTTCTCTAGACTTGTAGCTGGCTGCCACCTTGCTATATGCTCACATGACTCTTTTTTGTGTGTTTCCTAAGGTGATTTCTCTCCTTATGGAGGGCACTACTCTCATGGTGTGGGTTCCACCATTATGATCTCATCTAATCTTAACACCTCCGGAAAGCCCTATCTCCTAATACCATTATGTTGGGAATTTGGATGTCAACATAAATGGATTTGGAGGCAAGAAGGACACAAACATTCAGTCTATGCAGCTTATGACTGATGGTTATTGCTTTAACATAATAAGGCCCATATTGTGCTCTGCTTTCATGTTTGTAGAACATGCTACCCTACATTTTCTTATCGAATCTGCCCTCATGATCTTGCGAAACACACTGATGCTGTACTTCCCAATTTTACAGATAAGGAAATTGAAGCTCACAAAGATTCAGTATCTTGATGGAAGTTCTGCAGTCAGGAAGCCAGAGAGATGATGCTACAACACCAGAGTCTGGTCTTTTACTTCAGCCCCTCAAGCAACTCAAGAGTAATTGTTTTGATCAGATGGTTTTTCCCAAGGACTATTGTGAATCATTAGAATTTCACTGTAAATTTACAAATATACCCTCAGTTCAAACTGATGTATGAATTTAGATAAGAACTCTTGGCTAAAAACCATCCAAAGAAAATAGGCAGTGTATGCACCCTCATGTGACCCTTGTAGATGACAGCCTCTGATCTCTGTGCTCACTCAGAACAAGAACTGTTATGGAAGGCTGCCTGAAAAGTAAACTTGATGTGTGACGTGCTGCTGTCTGCGGTCAGCGATGATCAGCTGTAAGTTAATATCCTCATCACAGGCATACTCTCGGCTTTGTTTTGGCTTAAAATATATCAGCTGGATAATCCCCAAACTGTGTCATTATCTTCAACCAGGAATGGAGAAAAGTGAGCAAATAGCAGAAATAATTCTGGATATAGGTGTGCTAACTGATTTATACCCAGCAAAATTTCTTCCACTTGCATTATCCTGCCTAAAATTATGGTCCTTGTTCCAGAGGCTTAGTGGTAGTAGGGTCTGTGGGATGGAGACACCACTCCATGCCTCTATCTTGCCTTGATTCATCTCTGCCCTGAGTTTGTTCCTTGCTAGGGCCAGCAGACAAGACTGTGGATGATTTTTATCTGTACCAAGGTTGGTACTTGATTTTAGATCAGTCTCTACAACTGCCCTATTTCCTAATCGCATAAAAGGAAAAGAGAACAAAGAGATAAAAGGATGATTCTACTTTACCTTTTTATAGTGCATCTAACAGAATGGATCTCAGTTGAAGCTTTGTGTCACACTGGTGTGTCACTGTTAAATGTAGATTATGTTACAGATACTGAACTATTTAAATTTAAGAGGGACAGTTTTTGATTGATTTGCATTGAGAAAACTAAATCTGAGGTGATTTAGGTTATGTCAATTTAATTCCATCTTCTTGGCTTCTGAGATATATTCAGAGATGGAGGAGGAGGGGCATTGTTATAGCCAGGAGGTCTGGGAAATGCCTACGATTCAGTCTATTTAGTGAACATGCGGCTGCTAATCTGGATTTGCCTACGGGAGTGTGTTGTACATATGCACCACATCTGTCCTGTATGTAGAGATGGGAAAAGGTTGAGAATCAGGTCAAACAATGCTTTTTTCATAGGCCTTAGTTTGAGCTTGGCATATCTTAAATCCACTCTAATGGCATTAACTGTATTTAAAGGGGACTTCAGAGATTTTAGAGTAGAAGTAATGCCTTTTCCATTCCATATTGGATCCTCTGCTTATCTTTGCTTATTCTCACACACACCATTCTCCTCTAATGAGCCTTTGCCATGGGTGTTTCTGTCCTGAAGAACTTCCTTTGTATCTTTCATTAGATGCTTCTTCTCCTTGCCCTTTAAGGTACCTTTGTCAGAGCCTACCACATGAGTATGTTGACTCCCAATTCTCACTCTCTGGACCACCAGTGTTGGCGCCAGCTGACTTACTCCCTGTTGAACTTGGTACAGTGCTACTATGATCAGTGAGTGAGTGAGTATCAGTCATTCTCTCCAGGGTGGATGTTTCCTCATCACTGTGGTCTAAACGTGTCCACCCCAAATTCTCACGGTGAAATTGCAACCCCAGTGTGGTGGCATGAGGAGGTGACCAGGTCCTGAGGGCAGAGGCCTCAAGAATGGAATTAGTGCCTTTATAAAAGCAACCTCCAGAGATCTAGCTGCGGACCCAGCAAGCAAGGTCCATCTCTGAACCAGGAAATGGGCCTACGCCATCTTGCCAGACACAGCATTTGCTTACATTTTGATCTTGAATTGCCTATCTTCCAGAAATGTGAGGAATAAACTTGTTGTTTATAAGTGCTCGGTTTATGGTATTTTGCTACACAAGCTGAAGTGAACTAAGGCACTTACTGTAGACAGAAGTGAATATGCCTTTCTTAAGATCTCATCAGGATATACATAAGATGGAATGCGAAGGGCTGGGAGACAGTCACTGGAAAACTCATCTAGAAGAAAAAAAACTAGGTGAGTGATTCACATCGTACAGGGAATAATGGGCTGCTCAGAACATTTCCATTCATAAATTTGGGGATGTTGCCTGAGAACACATTCCAGTACTTTCTCTCTTCTCTATCATTTCAGAACTTCAAAAAGTTAGGGAGTTGAGATGCTGGGATAAGCAGGTAAAAAGCAATCTTTTAGTTTTTCCCCAACACATTCACTGAACTTTTTTGGCAAATGGAAACCTGTTCCATTATTCATTTGTATTCTGCCTGGGTCAGGTATAGCCCTAGTTGCTCAGGATATAGGACCTGTTTTTAGCAAGGTGTCACATACATGTTGCAGAGATGAAGGAGTAAACAGGACATTGCAATTCACTGTAAACTACTATCCTCAAAGAGAATGAAAACATTTATAATGGACTTTTCTGTCCTGCTTTGTACAAAGGAAAATCTGCTGCCCCTTGCTCATTATACATAAACAAAGGCTTTATAGAGTGAGCTGGAATATTAGTACCATCAACAAGAGAATTCAAAGCCAGGGATAATTTTTTTTTTTGTGGCAATAGGTATATTTGGAGATGGGGGCACTTAAAGAATTTCAACTAGTTTGTGAATAAGAAAGGCAAGAAAATAATTTTTCTTCTCAAGTAAAAGTGAGTTTTGAGACTAAGTCATAGTACATTTTTGTGGGTCATGAGAGAATAATATTTCTGCTCACTGTTTGAGTTTCTAAAAATTAATCCCTAAAAGAATTTCAGGGAGAGAAAAAGAATGATTCTTGCTGTATAAAAAATAATTATTTAAATGGGCAAAAGGGTGTGTGTGTGTGTGTGTGTGTGTGTGTGTGTGTACTGGGAAGGGTGTGTGTGTGTGTGTGTGTGTGTGTGTTTACTGGGAAAGGCTGGGAAGGAGCATCTTTTCCCTGCTGAACTGAACCTATTTCTCTAGCTCCTTTTACTTCTGTCCCACCTCAGGAATGTGTGCCCATATATTCTCCATGGTAACCACTCCAATTCTCACCATTCATCAGACATATCATCCCTTCTCCTTGGAAATCCCTATTTCCTATAGATCAGTTGCTGCTACATTCTTTCCACACCAAGAACACTGTTATCATATCTCCATTGTAGCAGGAATACCCTTGTTTCATGGTATGCCTATGCATTTATGACAGCCACTAGCATCTGTGGACACATGGGCAATGAGCACACTAGCATGGGGTCTGTCCATATGGCAGAGTTAGGTGTTTAAGGCCTAGTTCTGCTTCATAATGAGCTGTATAACTTTGGGCAAATTATCTAACCAAGGCTCAATTTGCTTCTCTAAAATAGTGATAAGAATAGTACCACCTATTACACAAAGTATTTTGTTTATACAGATAAAAGTAGATAGTATACAAACTAGGTAGACACTAGGCACTCAATGGCCATTATCTATTTTGATTAAGTTCCCAGTAAATATTTATTTAATGACCTTAATGATTATCTTCATCAGAGTGGTTTTTACCCAGCTGAATTCTTACTGTGCTTTTCTAATTTCCATTCCTGATACCTAAGAAATACAAATATTTATAGAATTCTGGCATTTAAAACTTTAAAATTCTCCGGGCCATAATTGGAACAAATAGTGAATGGCATACAGAAGCATAACTCATAAAGTTTTAATATGATCCAATTAAAATGTCCAGGCTTCAATATAACTATTATCTTTAGTATATTATTCAATCTCATTTTTCATCTTCCTGAAAGCATTCCATAGCTGCTCTGGATTGATCTCACAAATTGCTTTTGGGAAACTCGTCCCAAGATCCAGTGCCCTCAGCCCTGTCTTCTCTCATCCCAAGAAACAGCCTTCTGATAAGCCAACAATAAAGCAAATTATTTGCTTCTGGCATGTATGAAACTGCACAGTGACTACACTGCATTGTGGAGATACAGAGACAAATTGTAGCTGGTGCACAGAGTAATTGCCAGTTTTGGAGAAATCTGCCCTCCCTATCTGATGGAATGAATTGTAATATAGAATGGACTGAAGCACGAGTTGAGAGGCCTGGAAGTACCTTTCTCTTTGGCCCTCCAGCCCCTGGTTGAAGGAGGTGTTTGGGGTGGGGGGTGGGGGAAGATCACAGGTAAACATTCATTTCAAAAGCTCAAGGTGCACTAATTGGAAGACTTTAAAAATTGGTGTCACCTCAGGTTTTTTATTTGTTTTCCTCTTTCTTTTCTGTTGCACTGATTACAATTCCGATTTCATCCCCCCCCCCCCCCCAGTTATTTAAAAAGCAAAGAAGAGCAGTCTTCCAGATGCCCCTTCCAGGTGTCATTTGCAGAGCCAGCAGCGGATAGGTGAGTGAGCACAGGGCATATCTATAATTCAGCTCCAGAATATTCCCCTTAATAATTAATTGAGTGCCACAAAAGGAGGAGGCCCAATAGGGCCCTCAAACAAAGCTGCCAGCCAAGGACGACAGTGGTCACCCAGGCACCAACCTACCAGCTCAAGGTGGGATTTGCTCCAGCAGTCTGGGCGCGCACCCCCACTGCTTGCTTGGCCCATCAAGGGGAGCTGGGAGCAATGCCCAGGTCACCTGGGTTTCTGGTTTTGTATGTGTGTTAAATTCATGTTTCCCATGCTGATCTGTCTTTCGGTGGATTTGTGGGAATTGTATATTTGCATCCAAGTTGAGGTATTTCACAAGCTGACCATCCATAAGCAAACTACAATTCAGTTTCTGGATGGAGACTTGTCCCCCAACTCGACCCCACTGTGGGAGTTCTTGATTTCCCTTGTATGTGTATGTGGTAATAACTTTTAAAAATCTTTAAATTGATCAGGCTACTGTGATAAAGACCTCCTTTGAACCAGCCAAACCTCTCGCCAAGTCGTATTTCTTTTTGCAGCAACAGGTTCTCAGAGGGCTCCTCATCTGCCTTTTAAAGCCTCAGTCCTGGTCAGCCCTGCAACCTGCTCACAGTCCTCCAACTCTCTCCGCCTCGAACTTTTGCCTTCCGTGATGCACAGCCTCTAGCCAGGGCCTGATTTCCAATTTCTGAAACTCTCCTAGCACCAGGGTCTAATACATGTTTAAAATCGTTCTCCTCTGCGCCCTGAGGCCCGACCCCAGAGCTGAGATCGGCAAACTCCTGCGTGCCAGGCACGCGAACTTGGTATTCTCCCTAGCAAAGGGAGGGCTCCTGGCCTGAGGCCTCGCCAAGACATGCAAGAGGGATCCCAACTCCACAAATTTACGCGGGGAGAAAAGGACCCGGCTCCTGGATAGATGTAGAGAAAGCAGGTCAGGAAGGAGAAGATTACCCAACGCACCCACTTTCGGGACAGTATTTCTCCTGGAGCCTTCCCTCCCCCCACCTCTTTAGGGGCACCTGCGCTGCCGTCGGGACTACCACTGCAGCTCCACTGAGATCAGCTCCCTCCCGGGATTGCTCCTTGCCCCTGGGGGCGACACCGAGTGCCCCTGAAATTGTTTCCAGAAGCCTGGGAGTCGGGGGACTGGACCGGGGGGCGGGGAGTCTCGGCGTCGTGACTGCGCCCGCCCCGCCGCGCCGGGAGGCGCCCCTGGCGACAGCCCTGAACGCCACACCCTCGGCACGGCCCTGGCCCCGCCCCCGCCCGGCGATCGTTCGCGGCCAGGGGAGGCGTGTGCTGCTTCTGCAGCCAGCGGGAGAGGGAGAGAGGGATGGATATTGGAGGAGGAATTCAGGCTTAACAAGTGATCGCTGCTGTCTAGGATTTTGTTTCTTTTCGGGGAACCTTGACTTCCTTTCCCAGTCCAGCCCTGCTGTGCTGAACTCCAGAGGAACCAGGAGTCTTGGGGTCTTTTCTGGGGCAGTCCGAATCCGATCCCCACCCGTAGGCTCTCGCCGCTAAGACTCTGCGCCCCCCTGGCCAGGCAGCAGAACTTGTCTTGTGGATATTTTGGAGCGTTTCACCCGCCAAACCGGAGTGATTTCTTTTACGCCCCCCCCCCCCATCATTCTTCCCCTCCTCCAGCTGTTGCAGCTTGAGGGGGAAAAACAAATCAACGGGGGATTTTCTTTATTTTATTTTTCACCCCTCCTGGGAATGGTGAGTATGATACCTTTCTTATCTTTTCTCCACCCTCCTCTTTTAGCTGTTAAGAAACTGTGGATATTTGAGGGATAAATAATATCGAGAATGTGACAGAAGGGCATGAATGGAAGGCGGTTAAAAATAAACCAGGAGGTGGGAGAAGGGAGGTGCAGATGCTACGCGGCGCTCCGGGGGCCAACCCGGGGATGGGGTAAGTGTGCCCTGCTTAATGTGCCCAAGCGGGAACCTAGGTTTGGGCGGCGAAGGTGCAATTAAAGATGTCGTTTTTGAACGAGGTGGGATTTAGATTTAGCAGCATTTTGCCTCATCCCAGCCTCACCGGTTCATTTCATTTGGGAACAGCTGGTGAACGGGTCTGTATTGATGCCTCTCCCAACATTCTGGATTTGCGTGCATTTTCTGAGCATTTGAGCAACCCATAGGGACTGTGTAAATGGCGTGCATTGAAGTATACATTTCTTATAGTGTTGGCCTTTCTGGTTCTGGATGGATATATATGTATATATCCATATCCATATATATATGTATATATCCATATATATATATATATATGTATATATCCATATATATATATATATATATATGTGTGTGTGTGTGTGTGTATATACATTCCTCCCTCCCTCCCT